>NC_068367.1:34824855-34934855 GCF_020536995.1 Dreissena polymorpha
TTGAATGACTTGCAATTCCAAAATAAATAAACAAGAGTTTCTGTTTCTGTAAAGCAGAAAGTACATTTGTCTGAGTCAGTTATTTTTATTTTCTTTGACAAATTATTGGTGGTTGGTATGTTCTGAGTCAGTCTCACTTGGATGCTGGAATATCGACGATCAATCTAATAACAATATAAAAAAGAAAATGCTGGAAGTAACAGAGCTGTACTTCGATTAAGCAACACGCATAGACGATACTAATAATACTAATACTACATAATACAATTACATCAAAGTTATTAATAAATTCTGATAAAACCTTAATAATTGTGCAACATCATTTAATAATACCTTTAATAATTGAGGTGTCAGAAATTTCTAAATCATTACTCCACTGAACAATAGAATAGTGCATGGGTTCGGCATGCTCTATATAAGAACAGATAAAAATATAAACATTGCAGCACCGACTACAAGTATTTTGAATTACCAATCGCCTATAAAATATATCAATAAACAAAATTTGTGAAATGCAAATGGCGGTTATATACATAATCTCAAGCGCCAGCATAAAATGCTGGAAGTCAAAAATAAATCTTTTAAATAATAGTTTATAAATTTGAATATGAGCTGGATAAAAATTCTTCGTAGAAATGATCACATTCATCAGGTGTAAGTACTTAATATCTTCAATGACAAACGTTAGTTCGACAAAAGATCAATTAGGACAATTTCAACTGGCAATTTCATCATCATCATCATCATCATCATCATCATCATCATCATCATCATCATCATCATCATCATCATCATCATCATCATCATCATCATCATCATCATCATCATCATCATCATCATTATCATCATCATCATCATCATCATCATCATCATCATCATCATCATCATCATCATCATCATCATCATCATCATCATTATCATCATCATCATCATCATCATCATCATCATCATCATCATCATCAGATTGATGATGATCATCATCATCATCATCATCATCATCATCATCATCATCATCATCATCATCATCATCATCATCATCATCATCATCATCATCATCATCATCATCATCATCATCATCATCATTATCATCATCATCATCATCATTATCATCATCATCATCATCATCATCATCATCATCCTCACCATCATTATCATCAGCAGCAGCAGCATCAGCATCAGCAGCATCATCTACAGTAGCTTCAACAACAACAGCACCGTCGTTGTCGTTAACGGTATTCTTGTAAAATCATTTGCACACACGTCATCATGTATCATCATTATTCTTTAGCTCTTCATGTTATCATCAAATTCAACATCATCATCATCAATAACATGTTTAACAACTCAGCTGAACTAACTTTTGCATCAGATTATCATAAGCATTAAGAACTATATTAACAATAAGAAATGGCATTAAGTCATCGTTTTCATACGGGAATCATTTACAACTGTACACAATTTACCTTTTCAACATATTTAAATACACATTTAATACTCATAATCAGTCAAGTATGCATATCATGTATTTACAGTTTATTATACTTTGCGTGAAATATACACCATACATGTTAGTATCAAATTGGTGTCATTCAGTCGAATGTATTACTTAATTTCTTCATGGATCTGGACCTTTAACACAGTTAACCAGAAGTGACATTGGTATCCGAGCCAACATACTGCACAAACCAATATTCGTTTAATAATATGTATATAATTATTTACACAATATTTCAAACTATTCCGGAAATGTATGATGATCATGCTAATATCAATTTCATGACTCATATATTACTTCACTTTATCAAGGCTTGTTCTGTAACAGAGTTAATCTGAAGTCGCATTGAAATGCGATTCAGGACTTTACCACCAATATTTTCTATATACATTTTACAAAACTCATCTTGACCGATATCATCACTGTTATCACCATCCTCAACAACACTGCCATGTACTGACCATGCATCATCAGACCGTCTATCGGTGTTAGGTTTCCGGTCATATATTTGAAATCGTTTCACTTCAACATGCTCGAGAGCTTCGAGTTCCTGTTGGATGGGGATGTATTCCTCTGGTTGAACGTTAATTATCGTGTATTCTGTAATTGCAATACAACAACTGAATTTCAATCTACACTCAACCGATTGAGTCAATGCACATAGTTTGTTCACCAGATGGCGCAGTTCTGATGGAGACAATTCATAAGAACTGACATTCAAATATTTCACAGATGGATGTAGCTGTAGGTCGATATACGAAGATAAATGCATGGTAAGCGTTTCCAGCTGTGAGAGCTGTGAGACGGATGCTAGTGATCGTGACAGTGACGGCACATGATCAACCATAAAAGCCGTGTTAACCTCACCCTGCAGCCTCAGATGTTTTACATTCAGACTGTGCACGGTCTCACATAGACCAGAAGAGTCGATCAAAACATCTACTGTACATGTATTGTTTAAATCCGTTGTTATATCTGCATCTGTAAATGAATCGCTGGCTGCATCCTCCACACACGATGGCATGTCACTGCCCCGCAGACTTGTCTTCACCTCTGGATCGAATGAGGTTATGTTACAGTCCAACAGTCTGCACCTCACCCTATGATCGAAAGTCAACAGTGTGGTTAACAGACTGTGTAGCCAGGTGGAGGAACATGTGACGTCAAATAATCCAATGTATTCTAAGGAGGGCAGTACTGGAGTATAGTCTGCACATTGGGCTGGATCAGCACCGTTAAGTAGACACCATGTATAGATGGCCTCATTGTTTAAACTGTTGAAATCAAAATCACGAAAGTAAATTTTAGAAATTTTGTTATGAATGAGAAGTGGTTTCGGTAACACTTTCACTTTATTGCTGATTGTTATCGACTTTAAATTTTCAAACAGTGACAAATCAAGTCCGTCATATATTGAACGTAGTGTTACACATTGAAGAGTCTTATAATTATTAATAGAGAGTGGTAATAAAGTTACTCTTTGGTCCAGATAAATTGACTGTATGTGTTCAAAATGTGACAAGTCAAGCGCTTCACATTTACAATTATATCTAAGTTTTAGATATTTCAACTTTTTCAGACTCACAAGCGCATGTGGTTGCACGGTTATAAAACCACCCACGAGCCTCAGCAGTTCGAGGTTGTGACACAATGACAAGTCAAACTCGATACAAGATGTAGACGATCTTACTCCGTTCTCATCGTTTAGTGTAGATGGCCCATGATCCTCACGTGCAGGTAAGGCAACCTGTCCAGGTTCATGATAAACTGCAGACGACGCGTCTTGTGAACGTATTATTACATGTATGTTGGACCTATACATCTTAACCTTTAAAGCTCGAGCACGTGTAGTTTTCAGTTTCAAGATCTGGATCAAATCTTCCGCATTATCATTGTCGAAGTAAAAGTAACTCAGATGTAGGTGTATTGGAGTGTTCTTGTTGGCCACAGCCTCCTTATAACCAGAGAGGATGCATTTTTGGAAATAACTGTCCAATCTGAAATACTCGTCAAGCACATTCAGTGTAACGTCACGCTCATTCATCATTGCAGATAGTTTATTTGCTGCCAAGATGTTGAAGCCACACAGGAATATAACAATTTGAGATATATCACGATATGATTTGTCATTGCGTAGGAGATATCCGGAAATGACGTCGTCAATTACGTCTGCATTCCTATGGATATGAAAAGCAGCTAGGAATTCCTGGATGGTTTTATGGACAAACGACAATGTTTGATCAGTACATTTTTTACCTTTTCTTTGAGATAGTAATCCTGAATCGAGTGCGAACTGTTTTGCAGTTGGAGACAAATGAGCCATTAAGTGTATGTCGCTGAACACTAGTGATGATTCTTTTTCATTTGAAAACAAAAATGAGAAAGCAGCTTTGGCTATAGCATCTATATGTTCCATGTTTGGTTTAACATACATCGTGCGAGAAAAACAGTTTATTGGTGATGTGTGATTTCGATCGAAATAACTAAATTGTGAGTTAGCTTTTTTACACAAATTTTCAAGCAGGGTAGTGTACAGTTCACACAGTGACGATCCAGTGAGACACTCAGCTCTATCATCTACCCAGGTACAGAGGACAAGAGTGTTCAGCATAGGCGAAGATGATATCGACTGAAGGTTACGACAACTGAGGAATTTTTCAAACAGATTCACCCTTTTTGTTATATCAGCCGATTCGTCAAGAAGGCATCGTAGTACCTTTTCATTGAATTCTTAAGGATCGCTTATACCCTCTAGATAAAACAGAATGTCAATTTGTGAATTTCTGATACGTTCATCAGCGAGTTTCCATGGTCGAGAAGTTGTGAGCACAATGCAATGGTCTTTAAGAATTCCGTCCATCGAGGGAAGAACTTCTTTACCTGACCACTCATCAAGACCGTCTTGAACGACGAGATACGTCACATTTTTTATGATTTTTAAGGCGAGTTTGTACGCACTGTCCCATTCGTCCTCAGCATATATTTTGTAGATGAGCTGGGTTTTTATCATTTGCGTTGCGTGTGTCTGTTCTCTCGAATCGCGCAACGAAATGAAAAAAGAATCCTGAATTTCTGAAGGGTATCCACGTCACCAAACATCATTTGTTCTTTTGTAGATTTCACGATCGGCGCATGCACATTACACCAATCGTGAACTAATTTTGCAGCAAAATACGATTTTCCGCTGCCAGGCTCACCTTGTAAATATAAACGTCTAAACCCTCCGCAAAAGCTATCTATATATTTGTATATTTGTTCTTGTTTCACGTGTTTACCATCTTTTTCAATTTTCATCCTGTGTATTTTTGGCTTGGCATATATGTTTTGTGCTTTTATATCGAGACTGGGGTTCAATGTGGACAGGGGTACGCAAATAACAGTGTCACGGTAATGGTCGATCAATCGGCTGAGAAGATCTGAAACAATAATAAAGCTCGATATAAACGGATTACGGTGTTTGACGTTTCTATTTACAAGAGGGCCAAAGGCGCTAGGTCGCTCCCATGAGGTCCGAACGAACTGAGCTGTTTTGAGTAGCGAGTGTGATGTTTGTGTAATAAATATGGCTTCTCAGCTTGCATTATACCCTGATTCAATTCATTCGTGGCTGAAATGGCATTAAAATACAGTTACGGATCTGTTTATTTTCAATGTAAATGTATCAATTTTAATGTACTAACATGGTTTATGTGAAGACTTGTAATACAGCTGCCAAGTTACATAATGGAAATGTGTTTCAACGAACGAAAATATTTTTGGAACTCAGGTGGCATATTTTTAGAACAAATGTTTTGAGGAATTTTTATTATGATTGTAACTTGTGTTCAAGTGTTAAAATGGTTTTTCGATATCTATATAAGGGAAACTGTCCCGCCCACTGGCGGTCATGTTTTTTTAACGGACTGGACCCATTTTCGAACTTAGCCTATATACGAAAAGAACTATGCTCTGGCCAAATTTGATGAAGATATGACGAGCATGTCAATTCTATAGTGTTAACCAGTTTTTTCTCCTAAACAAAGAACAAACTTTTGACCGCGCGTGATTCCTGTTCGAACTCAGACGAGATTGTACTGGGAACAATGTTTGACCAAGTTTCATGAAGATTTGACAATGAATGTGGTATCTAGAGTGTTAACATGGCATAAGTTTCATAAGACGTAACGACAGAAGGCGGATGATGCATGACAAATGACAGATAAAAGGTGATCTATTTGTTCTCTGAACGGGTCTATTGCACGAGAATGATTAAATCCCATGTAAACTATTTACTTACATATACAGGTAAATACAATCAAGTCAATAACAACGTTTTAATGGGCATTTTACATACAAGGTGTACAATTCACAAAATACTCAATATATTAAATTGGTATTGTCCCCAGGGATACTTTAATACCGGGCATATCTATATGTGTATGATTTGGTTTGCATAGGGAGAAAGGCCGTATAAATAATGTAATGACCAATCCCTAAATAAGTTATGTTTCCGGGCCAAGAATCGAGCCCACTGACCCTGATGTCTGTGGTTCAGCGCTCTAGCAACCGAGCTAGCAAGCGTATGTATTAAAACTGCATTTAAAGCATTTTATTCAATTATTTGCATCATATATTGCTGTCAGTAAAGGTTAATATGGTATAACATTTACCACTTTTCATTATAGTTTGCGAAACATTTAAAATCCAATATAAATAATCTTTCTATAATTATTTACAGTTACAAAAGAGAAGAACTTCTTTTTTTAAAGCAACTTAACATTAAACTTCATTGAAAAATATTAATTTCCTCATTTTTGTTATGTCGGTCATGTTTTTCAAAAAAAAGAAACCATTCTAAAACTCGACCGAGATATCATTAAAACAATGTTCTGAGCAGGTTTCATGAAGATTGAACAAACATGTGACTTTTAGATTATACGTTAGGTTTCACTATAGCAATATAAGGAAAACTGAAATGTCCCCGGATGATATTAATTTCCAAGAAACTGAAACATTGTTCGAACTAAGCCGAGTTATAATTTGGTCAAATGTTCTTTCTAAGTTCCATGAACACTAGGAAATAAACGTGGCCTATATAATGTTTCCAAGGTAATGTAAACGACACACGACGAACGACAGACAAACTGTAATCACAAAGATTCACGTTTTTCTCAGATACTCAAAAACAAAGGTACATCGTTATAACGACGTAAATAGTTTAATTGAATAAACTCGTATTATTTGTATGCGTAAGACATGTGCAATCATGTTCATGAGACAGAATGACGGACAGTATGACCGACAGACGGGCGGACGGGCGGGAGGGAGGAAGGGTTTAGGGCGGGCGGGCATACGGCCGGGAGGGAAGGCGGGCAGGTGGAAGAAGAGATAGACCCACGGCAAGACAGACAGTCAAAAGGGCGTAGGAAGGACGGACACACGAGAAAACGGGCGGGGCGGGCGGGCGGGCGGACGGACGGACTGACTGACGGACTGACGGACTGACTGGCTGACTGACGGACTGACGGACTGACTGACTGACTGACTGACTGACTGACTGACTGACTGACTGACTGACTGACTGACTGACTGACTGACTGACTGACTGACTGACTGACTGACTGACTGACTGACTGACTGACTGACTGACTGACTGACTGACAGAGAGGCAGACAGACAGACTGACAGACAGATAGACAGACAGACAGACAGACAGACAGACAGACAGACAGACAGGCAGGCAGACAGACAGACAGACAGACAGACAGACAGGCAGGCAGACAGACAGACAGACAGACAGACAGACAGACAGACAGACAGACAGACAGACAGACAGACAGACAGACAGACAGACAGACAGACAGACAGACAGACAGACAGACAGACAGACAGACAGACAGACAGACAGACAGACAGACAGACAGACAGACAGACAGACAGACAGACAGACAGACAGGCAGGCAGGCAGGCAGACAGATAGACAGGCAGGCAGGCAGGCAGGCAGGCAGACAAGATTCATTTACCGCCTGAACGGGTGGACGGACGACTAGCGCGAACCATTACTTGTCTATATTTCGTGGGGGGGGGGAGGTTGTCAAACAACAATCTTCATACTTTTAATTAATGTGTTTGCAATTTAATTGCTAATGTACCTGTAAAGTATGTTAGTTACTCGCGACATACGACAAAATGGCCCTTTGAAAATGCAACAACACTGCTGAAGTTTGTTATTAAGAATAACGAACGTCCAAGCCTGTTTATTGTGTATGTGTTTTTTTTTCTATTCGTTTTCAAGTTTTTGAATAAGTCATCTAAAAAAGTGCTCTTTTTACTTTAAAAAAAGAAAAAAATTAACACTCTATAAATTTAATATGTGATATCAGTGGTACCGTACACATATAAGAGAGATAACCCCTGAGACTAGTATGTCAATCTCGCAGTGCTTGTCTCTCCAATGGAGTTGAAGGTTGATAGTGCATTAGCAAGTAAATTCCTTTCGGCTTTAAACGTTTACCTTATATAATGAAAGTCAATGCAATTATCTATCATAGATATCGGTTTATAAAAGGTTAACAATAATAAGCAAACCCGCATAGATTGTTCTAATGCCTGAATTTAGACACATGAGGCAGAAAACAATCATGCTAGTTTTAGTGTATTTTGTATGGAAATACTGGTCATAATAGACTGACAAGCATAATAAAACAAAATCATGGAAAATAAAAAAATAAATAACACAACCTGCTTGTATGTGCAGCCTACGTAACCATATGGGATTTGAGCAATGTTGGTCCATACTGAGACTAATTTAGCAAATATTGGGTGCCACAATAAATGAATAAGGTCAATTCTGAAGTTAATTATATATATGTACTAACATAACGAAATAACGTATGTTTTTATAGATATATCAACACGTATATGATGTCTAAGGAATTGTAAAATGAATTTTTAAGATTCCGGGTAAGAATGTTATACTGAATTATTGGCCTGTTTACCACAATGTATGGCAACTTATTTCTGAAATTTATACATGAATATAACGCGTACCAAAGATAACCGGCATGGCGTGCTTTTGTGGTTTTATACTAGGCATGTATACTTCATGGATGTTGTTTGTTTGCTTACCGTTGCATTGAAGAGCGAAATCCTCGTCCTCCTTTTGTGTCTCGATACCTGTAAGATCCGCTTTTAACTTGTCGCGAAGTGATTGTAATTCCGTCACACCAGCCTTTGTGGCAGAGGTAACAGCGTCACATCCTTCCGTTGTGGCCGACTCTACGACCCGCTGTCCTTTAATCACTGTAGCATTGACTTCCGTAACACCTTCCTCTGTGGCAGAAGTAACCGCATCACATCCTTCTATTGCGACCAACTCAATGACATCTTTACCTTTGATCATTGTAGCTGTGACTACCTTTAAACCAGCCTCTGTGGCAGAATTAATATCGTCACGACCTTCTATTGTGGCCGACTCTACGACATGCTGTCCCTTGATCACTGTAGCTTTGACTTCCGTCACACCAGCCTCTGTGGCAGAAGTAACAGCGTCACCTCCTTCCATTGTGGCCGACTCTATGACCTGCTGTCCTTTGATCACTGTAGCTGTGACCTCCTTGACACCAGCCTCTGTGGCAGAATTAATATCGTGACGACCTTCCATTGTGGCCGAATCTACGACCCGCTGTCCTTTGATCACTGTAGCATTGACATCCGTCACACTTTCCTCTGTGGCAAAAGTAACCACATCACATCCTTTTATTGTGGCCAACTCTACGACATCTTTACCTTTGATCATTGTAGCTGTGACCACCTTTACACCAGCCTCTGTGGCAGAATTAATATCGTCACGACCCTCTATTGTGGCCGACTCTACGACATGCTGTCCCTTGATCACTGTAGCTTTGACTTCCGTCACACCAGCCTCTGTGGCAGAAGTAACAGCGTCACTTCCTTCCATTGTGGCCGACTCTATGACCTGCTGTCCTTTGATCACTGTAGCTGTGACCTCCTTTACACCAGCCTCTGTGGCAGAATTAATATCGTGACGACCTTCCATTGTGGCCGAATCTACGACCCGCTGTCCTTTGATCACTGTAGCATTGACTTCCGTCACATCTTCCTCTGTGGCAGAAGTAACCACATCACATCCTTTTATTGTGGCCAACTCTATGACATCTTTACCTTTGATCACTGTAGCTGTGACCATCTTGACACCAGCCTCTGTGGCAGAATTAATATCGTCACGACCTTCTATTATGGCCGACTCTACGACATGCTGTCCCTTGATCACTGTAGCTTTGACTTCCGTCACACCAGCCTCTGTGGCAGAAGAAACAGCGTCACTTCCTTCCATTGTGGCCGACTCTATGACCTGCTGTCCTTTGATCACTGTAGCTGTGACCTCCTTTACACCAGCCTCTGTGGCAGAATTAATATCGTGACGACCTTCCATTGTGGCCGAATCTACGACCCGCTGTCCTTTGATCACTGTAGCATTGACTTCCGTCACACCTTCCTCTGTGGCAGAAGTAACCATATCACATCCTTTTATTGTGGCAAACTCTATGACATCTTTACCTTTGATCACTGTAGCTGTGACCTCCTTTACACCAGCCTCTGTGGCAGAATTAATATTGTCACGAACTTCCATTGTGGCCGACTCTACGACCCGCTGTCCATTGATCAGTGTAGCATTGACTTCCGTTACACCTTCCTCTGTTGCAGAAGTAACCGCATCACATCCGTCCATTGTTGCCGACTCTACGACCCGCTGTCCTTTGATCATTGTAGCTGTTACTTCCGTAACACCAGCCTCTGTGGCAGAAGTAACCATATCACATTCTTCCATTGTTGCCGACTCTACGACGTGCTGTCCTTTGATCACTGTAGCTGTGACCTCCTTTACACCAGCCTCTGTGGCAGAATTGATATCGTGAGGACCTTCCATTGTGGCCGGAACTACGACCCGCTGTCCTTTGATCACTGTAGCATTGACTTCCGTCACACCTGTCTCTGTGGCAGAAGTAACTTCACATCCTTCTATTGTGGCCAACTCTATGACATCTTTACCTTTGATCATTGTAGCTGTGACCTCCTTATCACCAGCTTCTGTGGCAGAATTTATATCGCCATGACCTTTTATTGTGGCCGACTCTATGACTTGCTGTCCTTTGATCACTGGAGCATCGACTTCCATCAGGCCAGCCTCTGTTGCAGAAGCAACGTCGTCACGTTCTTCCATTGTTGCCGACTCTATGACATACAGTCCTTTGATCACGGTAACGTTGACTTCCGTCACACCAGCCTTTGTGGCAGAAGTAACAGTGTCCCGTCCTTCAATTTGGATCCATTTTAAAGTTCGTGTTTTTTTCTATCCGTGACTAAACATCATTTTCGGTTGAAGAAAATTTACCAGAACATGTAATCGTTTGTTTGCACTTTCTGTGGTACCTGAAACAAACAAATATATGTCAAAACTGTTACATGGGGCTAAAAAACCAACGTATACAAAAAAGAATTAAAATTATGAAATGTCCTCACAATACAATCAACATGTCCGCTAGTCGGTCATTTTTATTATGCACAACATGTCTTATAACCGAACAATCGATGAAGCTCCAGAAGCTATATCATGCATTATTGTTCTCATCCACTACTTTTATACAACACCAACTACAATCTCTTGCACGACGGTTACATTACATTCACCTCTGTGTTGGGCTCAGAACGGACTATTGTTATGAAAGCGTCTCATTTATGTCATGATCATTCCAAGCGTTCGTCATTGAGGTTACAGAATACTAAACAATCTCTTGCACGACGGTTACATTGCATTCACTGCATTAAAGAAAACCATCTCATACCATGATATCTTATATCAGTCTTAATTCATTATTATAAAATTGATATGGTTTTTTTATGTTAAGAAACCAACATACATACACACGTCGGAGCAATTCCTAACGTCACTCAAAAAAAATGTGTTCAATTTTTTACATTTGTGAAGTGCGTGGAATGATTCCATCTGCGTAAATGGGCAATAAATTAGTTCCAAAGAGTTGCATTAAAACTCGCAAGTTTTTGAACGATTTTTCGTACCTTTAAAAGTCATATTTCTTAATTTAATGCATGCGATCTTAAATATCCAATCAAATATACGTTGAATTCGTTCGTTCGATTTTATCTATTTTATAGACAAAATGGAGGGCTGAGCCTTTCGCAGAGTTGTATGTGAGAGCAAGGAACTACAACTCTGCGTGGAGATTGCACGAACTATACACGCACAATGATAAAATCAAAGTACTGACAGTACTGGCGTGACGATGCTTTTCAGAGGATAGATATAAAAGCATCAAGTTAAGTTTATCTACATCACCACACTCACCACAATTGTGTATGTTGGTACGAAAAAAAAAATTGGTACAAAAATTTTGCGAAAAAAAATTGGGTATGAAAACCAATTTGGGTACGAAAAAATATTTGGGAACACAAAAATTGGGACCGAAAAAAAATTGAGTACGAACAAAAAATTGGGGATGAAAAAAAAATGGGTACGAAAAATTTTAGGTACGGAAAAAAATTGGGGGAACGGGAAAGTATTACCTGTGGGGAACTTGACCCACACTCGCAAGTCCGGCCCTTTCCGTCAAACATCAGATAAGTTCCTCGAAGGCAATAGTATGAAAACACATTTCGGAAGCGGTAATGCGGTCCTACCTACGCGCGTCAAAATGTAAGCGAAATATGTACACAAGTCTGTCAGGAATGATAGAATTAACGAAGAAAATCGTGTATTGATGTAAGTTTTTTTAACAAATGTGCAGAAAATATATTAAACAAGGGCTGTGTTCGTGAAACACAATGCCCCCTGCTGCGCAGCTTTGAAGCCATATATTTTACGTTTGACCTTGAAGGATGACCTTGACCTTTCACCACTCAAAATGTGCAGCTCCATGACATACACATGCATGCCGAATATGGAGTTGCTATCTTCAATAATGCAAAATTTGACCTTTGACCTTGACCTTTCACCAATCAATATGTGCAGCTCTATGAGATACGCATGCACACCAATATTGAAAAAGTTATGACCAATGTTAACGTTTTTGGACAGACAGACAGACGCTTTATATTTGACATTTGACCTTGAAGGATGACCTTCACCTTCACCTTTCACAACTGAAAATGTGCAGCTCCATGAGATGCACATGTATGCCAAATATCAAGTTGCTATGTTCAATATTAAAAAAGTTATGGCCATTAAAGTTTTCGGACGGACGGACAGATTGACACACTGACTTACTGACTGACTGACATTTCAACTGATATAGGCCACCCTACCGGGGGCATAAAAAGCAATGGCGATATTTTTCTCAGCCACATTATTGTTAATAGTTTGATATCACAAAATGAAAGTGAAAGTAGACCTGTCAAAAATGACAACCTGTCAACGTGTTGTTTTTGCTGGCACGAGAGGGCGATTACACTCAATGTGTTCATATTTTGACCATAGGCTTTGTCAATGACCTTTATAGTATGGGTAGCTTTGATATTATTTATTGCTATCATGTAACTGCATAATTGTGTATATGTTTACAATACACAAAGCATAAATAATGATATAAACATACTGATTGAGCTTATAATAATCTGAGAACTAAAGCCAGGTCAATTAAGGACTTAAAATACAATTTTGTGTCATGATTTCATGAAGAAATGACCATGCATGTCCTAGATTTCAAATTCAATGACCTGGTGTGAAACATTGGTAGCATTACCGTAAAACTGTTACCAGGCTTATGAAATTAGTTTTTATTGAATTATCTAAGGAAATCTAAATCAGGCACTGATTTTTCTTGTTTTAATACAGTCATAGATCAGTTGTGGCCTCTGGGTAATGACCAATTTTTGCTTACTTCTCACACCCTTAAAACTTTCCACACGTCTATAATAGCAAATCTGGATTTAGGTGATCTTCAATGGTACATTTAAACTTTAGCTCTGTTACAAGAGTGCTGGTAAAGTCCAGTCACATATTTAAATCTAGGCCATGTCAAAATCAAAGTGTCAAAGACAAATGATAGATGCGTTCATTAATTATCGCCCAGTTGTTTACTACTGCTGTAAGTTTTAATATAATATGACTGATGATCATAATGTGAGAGAAAATTCACATTATCATTGAATATCAGGTTAAGCAGCCTTTTAGATAACAAAGTATGCTAGTTTTCAATGTCGCTTATGGGGATCAAATCCGTAGGGCTTTAAGGAAGATTCTGAAATGTTCGATCCCTCGAGAGCAACCAAACCAAAAATTAAGTCAAATATTGCCGACTCGGTTTTTTTGAGTCGGTTCATGAGGGATAATGGAGCTTGATTGGTCATTGTCGGCTCTGGTACTACTTACATGTTCCCCGGGTACTCTTAAGTATACTTACATGTACCCTGGGTACTCTAAGTATACTTACATGTACCCCAGGTATGGTAAATAAACGTAACTGTACTCGGTCCATATAAGACTGTACCCGAGTTGTATTCGCGCCCAAATTCTGATGTCGTAAAACGCGCAACCGATTATCTTAAACACACTTCTCTTAAAAAAAACACTGCATCAACATGCTTTTTGAGTATGTGTTCCGATAATATAGAGGCCATTCTACAGAAAATTGACATAAATGTGCAGGGCTTAACACTAAGGCACGTCCGAACGACATTCACTGCCCGTACCTTGGTCCGGGCTAGCCAATGTCCCAGGAACATGCCCGACCGGTCGTGTGTATTTTGGGCGGGATTATATGTTCTATATCAATAAATTGCGTTTTAAATAAGCTTTTCAAAGATGCAAAAATCTTAATACAGTACGATCAGATGACAATTAAATCCCAGAGTGAGTTCGGAGACAACAAACGGATCGTATCTCGAAAAAGATTCGGAACCCCCTGATTGCAATCAAAAAGAGGCCGACAATTCAGAAAATCCCCGGCGGTTTTCCTGGTAAAACACGTCAGTACCTATTTTTAAACGGAATGCCGCTAGACACGGTTTTTGATTGGTTTCCTCGAAGTGACGTGTTTTCTCAATGAAAATACGTTTGAAACTAAAAGCCGGGATCGCCCAGGATCGTCCGGAATTATGAAGGTATAAAACTCGACATTAACACAAAGTAACTATAATATTAATAGCCATTTATCAATTTTAAATAAATTTAATTTGTTGTCATTATGGAAAAGTAATTCCATCCTTTAGACGATTAATAAATCCATTTAGAGGAAGATAGAGACTTTATTTAGATTAGAAGTGTTTTGACAATATTTTTACGCAACTCAATTAGCAAAACTAATATTAATGGTCGATCCCGGCTTTTAGTAGAGAGTTAACCCTGTACAAGTGTTGCAACTACCGTTACACGTTATTTTGCTAAGATTCACTTACCATTTCTTGTAAGACGGTAACCCGGCAATCTATGTAAATCAAAGTACTGACAGTACTGGTGTGACGATGCTTTTGAGAGGATGGATATAAAAGCATCAAGTTAAGTTTATCTACATCACCACAATCACCACAATTGTGTATGGTGGTACGAAAAAAAAATTTGGTAAAAAACATTTGCGAAATAAAGGGGTATAAAAACAAATTTGGGTACGAAAAAATATTTAAGTACGAAAAAATATTTGGTAACAAAAAAATTGGGACCGAAAAAAATTTGGGTACGAACAAAAAATTGGGGATGAAAAAAAAATTGGGTACAAAAAAAATTGGGTACGAAAAATTTTAGGTACGGAAAAAAATTGGGGGAACGGGAAAGTAGTACCTGTGGGGAACTTGACCTGCACATTTTCGGCCCTTTCCGTCAAACATCAGATAAGTTCCTCGAAGGCAATAGAATGAATACACATTTCGGAAGCGGCAATGCGGTCCTACCTACGCGCGTCAAAATGTAAGCGAAATATGTACACAAGTCTGTCAGGAATGATTGAATTAACGAATAAAATCGTGTATTGATGTAAGTTTTTTGAAAAAAATGTGCAGAAAATATATTAAACAAGAGCTATGTTTGTGAAACAAAATGCCCCCTGCTGCGCAGCTTTGAAGCCATATATTTTACCTTTGACCTTGAAGGATGACCTTGACCTTTCACCACTCAAAATGTGCAGCTCCATGACATACACATGCATGCCATATATGGAGTTGCTATCTTCAATATTGCAAAATTTGACCTTTGACCTTGACCTTGAAGGATGACCTTGACCTTTCACCAATCAATATGTGCAGCTCTATGAGATACGCATGCACACCAATATTGAAATAGTTATGGCCAATGTTAAAATTTTCGGACAGACAGACAGACGCTTTATATTTGACATTTGACCTTGAAGGATGACCTTCACCTTCACCTATTACAACTGAAAATGTGTAGCTCCATGAGATGCATATGCACGCCAAATATCAAGTTGCTATGTTCAATATTAGTTTAAACATATTTATTTCTTTTGGCAAACACAGTGTACATCAAGTAATTTACAAAACAATCAGTGTAAGAAAAGGATTGAAACGAAAGAAATAAATCTTATATAGTTTCTCTCCTTGCAGTAATAGTTACGCAATATATGGGTGTATTATAAGACTAGTTAGCAGTGGATATGCCAGAAATAAGAGCTATACGCGATAAATCTGAAAAATAAAAAGTGTTGAAAGAGAAATATGGGGATGAAGGACTGTTTATGCAAGAGATCGTACATGAGGTTGCAGCAATTTGTGACTGGGTCAGTATCAGATTGTTATGAAAAGCGCCTGGATTCTTTAATATATTGTTGTACACATTTAAATATTTTGGAGTTTTCCTTTTCGTCGAGGTGCGAACATCCAAAGAGTAGTGTATCGAGTTCCACATCACTAGTTATACCGGTTATGATGTTAATAAATTCAGTGCGAATGTGGTTATATTTCGGACATAGGAAAAAAAAGTGGTTAGTAGTTTCAATAGCACCACAAGAGCAAAGAGGCGACGAGATAATGTTTTTCGCAAAAAGGTGATCATTTAGCGCACTTGATTTGGTTCTTAACCGCGTGTGAGTTAGTTGGAGATAGCGTTTACCTACATAATAATACGCCGGAGTTTTAACTAAGGTTCTGTTTAACTTGGATTTAAAGATGTTTAGCGATTCACTATTTTTAACCTCGTCTGGTAATGTGTTCCACTTTCGTATTACTGCGGGAACGAATGAATTATAATAAAGGGTTGATCTACATTCGGTAGTGCGTAAATCATTTGCATTTCGAAGATTATACCTCGCAATAGATCCTACCTGTTGGGGTACCAGATCGGATAAGTATTGAGGACTTAGAGAGTTTTGCATTTTGTAAAATAATATAAGTTTATGTTTATCGCGTCGATCTTGCAGCGGTTCCCAGTTAATTTCGTGTTGCAAATCATTTAGGGACACTAATTTGGTTGCTCCACAGGCAATTCGCGCTGCTTCGTTTTGAATTTTATCCAGTTCATATTTTTCTTCTTGTGTGCAATTATCCCAGATAACATCTGAATATTCGATAAGTGGGCGAATAAAGGACGTATAAATGATTTCTAAAGATTTTCGGTCAAGCTTAAATTTTAGTTTGCGCATAATATTGATTCTACCCCATGCTTTATCAGTTATATATTTAAGATGTATGTGCCATTTACAATCCTTCGACAGGAAGACTCCTAGATGCTTGTGGGAACTAACACCAGGTATTTGTGTAGCGAGCATTGTGAAGTTGTATTGATTAGGTTGTTGCTTTCTGGAGAATGTAAGTAATTCTGATTTAGATGGATTAAATAGAACATGCCATTTTAAAGCCCAGTTAGAAATTTTATTGATATCATTTTGTAATATTGCATTTGAATGGTTGGGCTCGTCTATAATAATGTACAGGGATGTGTCGTCAGCGAATAGACGGATGCTACTTTGGATATCATTTACAATATCGTTTATGAAGATTAAAAATAGGAGGGGCCCAAGTATAGAGCCCTGGGGAACCCCGGCCTCTAGTAAAGCCCAATTAGAGACGGCGCCTGGAATGACTACTCGTTGGCGTCTACCATTAAGATAATTTTGAATCCAAGATAGCAGCTTACCGCGGATGCCATAGGCATGGAGTTTAAGTAATAGACCCTGGTGCCATACTTTGTCAAAGGCTTTGCTTATGTCAAAGAAGACAGCTTTGACCTCTAATCCATTGTCAAGGGCTTTGCAAAACGTATCATATATATAAGTGAGTTGGTTGGTGGTTGAGTCCCCCGGCAGAAAACCGGACTGGAATGGGGTAAGAATTTTGTTACTTACAAGATGATTGTACACATGTTTAAATATTATTTTTTCAAAGACTTTTTCCATCGTGTCAAGTAGAGAAATTGGTCGGTAGTTACTCACTTCTTTAGGATCACCTTTTTTAAGTACTGCAGTGACATTAGCTTCTTTCCAACAGCTTGGCATTATACATTTGTTAAGTGAGAAGTTAAAAAAATCACATAAAGGAGTGGATAATTCAGCTCGACATTCCTTTAAAATATGGTTACTTATGCCGTCAGGTCCTGATGCTTTGTCAACAGAAAGAGACTTAAGGATGTCATGGACATCAGAAGGTGAAATAATAAAAGTTTCTAAAGAGTTAGTAATTGGAGCATAAGTGAGCTCTGGTGTACCTACGTTATCAATGTTAATAATTGAATGACTTTGAAAGAATGTATTTAAAATGTTCGCCTTTTCAAAACAATCAGTCACGGTGGAGTTGTCCAATGGATTAATAATATGAGAGTTCATGTTATTATTAGGTTTATTGATAAAGGACTTAAGTATTTTCCACCAGTTTTTAGGTGTGTCATTATTTTCTTTAAGTTTATCGCTTAGACTGTCGTAGTACTGATTTTTCGCTTGGCGAATAAAAGATATTGTCTGGTTTCTGATTGTTCGAAACTTGGACCAATGATAATCACTTTTTTTAGTTTTTGCAATACGGTAAGCCCGTTTGCGTTTTCTAATCATTCGACGTATATGTGTATTTAGCCATGGAGCATTACGCGGTTTGATTTTTATAACCCTGTTTGGGATACAAAGTTTGGCATTACGAATAATAGTGTCGGTGATATTAGTACAATATGTGTCAGTATCCAAACTTGAAATTGTATTCCAATTAAGTGAAGAAAACGTTTCACGTAGCAAATCGTAGTTACCATCCTCATAGCTCCATATATGACGCTCGTATACGTTCGCATTTGGCTTTTTATATTTAAAAATACCATATATAGGACAATGATAGCGTTGTTGTTGATCAAGAAAGGGATCACCAACACCTGACAATACCAAGCTGTTGGGGTTTGTTAATAGCAATAGGTCAAGAATTGACGAGGATCTTTCCGTAAAATGCGTAGGTTCATTGATAACTTGAACAAGATTGTATTCTAGGCACCAAGAGTCAAGCTTTCTTACTAGTATTGGTTGACTATTATTCATATTGAAGTCACCGGTTATAATGATGTCAGATATACCAGTTTCGATTGCCAAACCAATCGAGTCGTCAATTAAGTTGGTATATGATGCATCCGCGTTTGGTGGTCTATAAAATATTCCAAATAAAACACGCTTCATACTCAGCAAGTGGAGCTCAATCCAAATGCACTCTAACGTAATCGGTTCGAGGTCAACTCTGCGTTTATAATGGATACAATCTTTAACATAAAGCATAACCCCACCATGGCTATCATGTATTCGATCTTTGCGTTCGGGACATTGGTAAGAAGGGATAAGGAGTTCATCAGTTTCGATAGAGTTGTTAAGCCACGTCTCAGAAAAGGATAATATATCGAAATTTGAAAGTTCTGCTGTAAGAATTTCTATTTTGTTCCGTATACTCTGGACATTGTATTGCAAGAAGGAAAGGTTATTGGGCATTGCTGATAAGCAGTTTAGTGAATTGTACTCCGTTATATTGGAATCAAGAGAGCTAATCGATACAGGGCCTGGGTTCAATTCGATATCCCCAGAAAGCAACATGATAGCATAAATCCATGTAAATAAGACGACTGTAATTAAGACGAGAATAGATCTAATTACGAACAGTGAGTTAGAAACGTAACGTTTACCAACTATGGCGCGTGTATATGGCCATCGGATACACCGGCAAAGTTGAGATTGGCCTTTGATGTTTCGTAGAGACGACTCTAGAGCAATTTCATTTGTATGTATAGACATAAGAACTAGCACATTTAACGATGCAAAGAACAATCCGACTGACGTGTATCTTGATAAAATACTATAAGTATCCATCACTACACAATACAAACTGTGAGTGCTCTTTGTCACGAATTGCTACAATCCTATGGGCATCAACAAATCCTTCATCATGAAATAACACAGAACAGTAAACAATGCAAATAAAGATAACAAAGAAAAGGGTTATGGGTAGATAGATACAAGGAAATACAATAGAAAAATAAACAATGGAAGCAAAGAAAACAAAACAAAGCATTATGAGTAGATAGATAAATAGGTAGGGCATTATGCGCGAAAGTCGGTCATATGATACGATTCACATGTGCTGTATATGCTAACAAGATGTGATTGTGGAACACAATGTCCCACTATATGACGTTTGACCTTGAAGGATGACCTTGACCTTGACCCTTCACCACTCAAAATGTGCAGCTCCATGAGATACACATGCATTTCAAATATACAATTGCTAGCTTCATAATTGCAGAATTGACATTACATGTGCAATTTTGACCCATATATTTGACCTTGAAGGATGACCTTGACCTTGACCTTTCACCACTCAAAATGAGCAGCTCCATGAGATACACATGCATGCCAAATATCAAGTTGCTATCTTCAATATTGCAAAAGTATTCATAAAATAAGCGATTAGGGCCACATATATTTGACCTCTGACCTTGAAAGATGACCTTGACCTTTCACCTATTAAAATGTGTTGCTCCATGAGATACACATGCATGTCGAATATCAAGCTACTATCTTCAATATTGCAAAAATACTCATAAAATGAGCGATTTTGGCCACATATTTGACCTCTGACCTTGAAGGATGACCTTGACCTTGACCTTTCACGTTTCATGTTTATATCAGGAAATATCGCAATGACAGTCATGCATGTTATTATAAGAGAGAATACATTTCTGAGTGACATAATTCGATAAGAGCTTACACAAATCACACGAGAAGAAAGAAAACAGATGCAAATGATATAGTGAGATTGCTATAGACATGATTAATTTCGAGAAAATCTTAATTACAAATAAGCAGAAGAGAAAATGAATCGACAGTCTGTTTTGAAAAGGATTTACTCATCGCCGATGTATCATAAATGGTTCGTAAAACACGTTTTTAAGGTATGATTGTGTATACTGTTCATCATAGAAAAGGTGGAGCAGTTAATGGCTACTTGCTAGCTGCAACAGACGCATACGATCTGGATTTGGCGCGTAGCTCAGTGATCTGCTCGGGTTTGTCTATTCGGTGGATGACCCGCTTAAGATCACGGACCAACACTTGCCCGTCATGCGTCCACGCACCCTCTACGAGTTTGTCTGAAGCCAGCTTGCGAGCATCGTAGAACATCTCGCTGCGGTATCTCGTGAGCGCCTCGTTTACATAGACTTTCTTGTAAGGGTCAGTTGTTTTCGCACTTGTTCTAACGTTATAGAGCTTCTGCCGGGCCCTGTAGGATACGAATTTAATGATGATATCCCTTGGTTTTGATCCCACTTGTTTGCGAGGTCCTAGGCGATGAGTGCGATCAATCTCATCAATAGAAAGGTTTGCGCCTAGGTCGTTCACCATCTTTAAGATTATGCCGTCCGTATCCTCCTTTTCAGTTTCAGGGATCCCACTGACCCGAAGACAGTTACAATGTTCAATATTAAAAAAGTTATGGCCATTAAAATTTTCGGACGGACGGACAGACTGACACACTGACTGACTGACTGACTGACTGACTGACAGTTCAACTGATATAAGCCACCCTACCGGGTGCATAAAAAGCAATGGCGATATTTTTCTCAGCCACATAATTGTTAATAGTTAGATATCACAAAATGAAAGTGAAAGTAGAACTGTCAAAAATGACAACCTGTCAACGTGTTGTTTTTGCTGGCACGAGAGGGCGATTACACTCAATGTGTTCACATTTTGACCATAGGCTTTGTCAATGACCTTTATAGTATGGGTAGCTTTGATATTATTTATTGCTATTATGTAACTGCATGATTGTGTATATGTTTACAATACACATTTAGCATAAATAATGATATAAATATACTGATTGAGCTTATAATAATCTGAGAACTATAGCCAGGTAAATTAAGGACTTAAAATACAATTTTGTGTCCTGATTTTATGAAGAAATGACCATGCATGTCCTAGATTTCAAATTCAAGGCCCTGGTGTGACACATTGGTAGGAATTACCGTTAAACTGTTACCAGGCTTATGAATTTAGTTTTTATTGAATTATCTAAGGAAATCTAAATCAGGCACTGATTTTTCTTGTTTTAATACAGTCATAGATCAGTTGTGGCCTCTAAGTAATGACCAATTTTTGCTTACTTGTCACACCCTTAAAACTTTCCACACGTCTATAATAGCAAATCTGGATTTAGGTGATCTTCAATGGTACATTTAAACTTTAGCTCTGTTACAAGAGTGCTGGTAAAGTCCAGTCACATATTTAAATCTAGGCCATGTCAAAATCAAAGTGTCAAAG
Source organism: Dreissena polymorpha (assembly GCF_020536995.1). Taxonomy (NCBI): domain Eukaryota; kingdom Metazoa; phylum Mollusca; class Bivalvia; order Myida; family Dreissenidae; genus Dreissena; species Dreissena polymorpha. The sequence continues at coordinate 34,847,092 of NC_068367.1, forward strand.
ACAAATGAAAGATGCGTTCATTAATTATTGTCCAGTTGTTTACTACTGCTGTAAGTTTTTATATAATATGACTGATGAACATTATGTGAGAGAAAATTCACATTATCATTGTATATCAGGTTTAGCAGCCTTTTAGATAACACAGTATGCTAGTTTTCAATGTCGCTTCTGGGGATCAAACACGTAGGGCTTTAAGGAAGATTCTGAAATTTTCGATCCCTCGAGAGCAACCAATAAAATTAAGTCAAATATTGCCGACTCGGGTTTGTGAGTCGGTTCATGAAAGATAATGGAGCTCGACTGGTCATTGTCGGCTCTGGTACTACTTACATGTACCCCGGGTACTCTTAAGTATACTTACATGTACCCTGGGTACTCTAAGTATACTTACATGTACCCCAGGTACGGTAAATAAACGTAATTGTACTCGGTCCATATTAGACTGTACCCAAGTTGTATTTGCGCCCAAAATCCGATGTCGCAAAACGCGCAACCGATTATCTTAAACACACTTCTCTTCAAAAAACACTGCATCAACATGCTTTTTGAGTATGTGTTCCGATAATATAGAGGCCATTCTACAGAAAATTGACATAAATGTGCAGGGCTTAACACTAAGGCACGTCCGAACGACATTCACTGCCTGAACCTTGGTCCGGGCTAGCCAATGTCCCAGGAACATGCCCGACCGGTCGTGTGTATTTTGGGCGGGATAATATTTTCTATATCAATAAACTGCGTTTTAAATAAGCTTTTCAAAGATGCAAAAATCTTGATACAGTACGATCAGATGACAATTAAATCCCAGAGTGAGTTCGGAGACAACGAACGGATCGTATCTCGAAAAAGATTCGGAACCCCCTGATTGCAATCAAAAAGAGGCCGACAATTCAGAAAATCCCCGGCGGTTTTCCTGGTAAAACACGTCAGTACCTATTTTTAAACGGAATGCCGCTAGACACGGTTTTTGATTGGTTTCCTCGAAGTGACGTGTTTTCTCAATGAAAATACGTTTGAAACTAAAAGCCGGGATCGCCCAGGATCGTCCGGAATGATGAAGGTATAAAACTCGACATTAACACAAACTAACTACAAAATGAATAGTTATTTATCAATTTTAAATAATTTTAATTTGTTGTCATTATGGAAAAGTTATTCAATCCTTTAGATTATTAATAAATCCATGTAGAGGAAGATAGAGACTTTATTTAGATTAGAAGTGTTTTGACAATATTTTTTACGCAATTCAATTAGCAAAACTAATATTGATCGTCGATCCCGGCTTTTAGTAGAGATTTAACCCTGTACAATTGTTACAACTACCGTAACACGTTATTTATTTTGCTAAGATTCACTTTCCATTTCATTTAAGACGGTAACACGGCAATCTATGTAAAAAAGGTTTTAACGTTCATTTCGTTGTTTAAGTTTGGCTTTACGGGTGGGCATGGGGGTTCCTCGGATACGAAAAGAAAAGGGAAGGAGGAAAGTAAGAGGAAGTATGAGGAAATATAAAAACAAGAAAATTTCTCCAGAAATGGCGTGAAGATTACAAATAGTTGTCTTAAATAGATGAATATTGAATTCAATAGCATTATATAGTAAGGCAAGCTAATAAGAATGATTTAATCATAATTGCGCATCTCCAAGCACAAGTAAATACAAGTTGAATGATAAATATAAAGGTTTTTATAATACTTGGGTCAGGGCACATGAAAGATTGGTCAGGGCTAGTAGGTTCTGCATTTACAAGCCCAAACGGGCTAGTTCAAAAAAAGTTAGTGCTAAGCCCTGATGTGTATATATAATTATTACAAAAAATAGTCGACAACAACTGATTTAGGGTTAAATTTCCCGGGTGCATTTTAGTATATTTACCGTACCCGGGATTCATGTAAGTATACTTAAGAGTACCCCGGGTACATGTACGTAGTACCCGAGCTGACAATGAACAATCGAGCGATACTGGAAGGTGCAACATCTCTCACGCCCCCTAGCATCGCCTTTAGCAGTATTCAATTCTCAACAGGAAAGTGCAGGAGTCATTGATCCCGAGGGACAAGAAAAACAATTGATTAATGTTCGAAATAAATAATTTGATTAATGACAATTCTATTATTTGAGCCAGGTCACAGGAAAAGCGCAGTCAAATCAGTATCCAATTAAATTATTTGTTATTGTCAGAAAAACGCTTTTAAGCAAACAGCTTTCAAGCGACTGCAGACTGATCTAGATCCAAACTGGCCACAATCGCTTAATGTTTCTTTTACTGTGACACAGTTCATTTAATTTTAAAATGATAAAAAGTACTAACACTAAGAAAGAGTACTAACCAGTAAAGAGTTTGAAATCAATGTTGAATCTCAGCCTCAGGACAGCTTGGTGATCTGCAAATCCCCGATGAAATGTTGATATCGGGTATCATAGTCATTCAATAAGTCGCAAAATGCTCGAATACAATTTATAAAGCACAATGTGACTTATATTGGTAACTAAAAATACCAGTAATCAGTATGCCAGTTTTGCCGTGTCAAGCTGTTACGATCCAGAAAGTCCTTCATTCACATCGAGTATATATCCTTCGAATTCCAACTATTGTTGTCATAAGCGGAGATTTAGTGAATAAATAATTCATATATCCTAAATGACAGCTTCTAAATAGCGAAACAAGCCAATGTATGCAGTAAGACAGTTTTGACTCGAGACTCTCATTAAGGCGGCCATTGTTGAGTGTTCAAACACGAACGACAACTCTGCTAGGAGAATGTTATCAATGCTCCTACCCAGTGGCGTATGCAAAAGGGAAGTAACTGAAAAAACCGAGTTATCTCAATCGGACTGGCTCGGTCTTTTACATAGGCCGCCATTGTAATTTTTTTAGGGTGATTATCAATCCTTGGACGATGCTGTTCGCATCGTCAAAAAGGTTTTTACGATCGTTTCGTTGTTTAGTTTGGCTTTACGGGTGGGGATGGGGGTTCCTCGGATACGAAAAGAAAAGGGAAGGAGGAAAGTAAGAGAAAGTATGAGGAAATAAAAAAACAAGAAAATTTCTCCAGAAATGGCATGAAGATTACAAATAGTTGTCTTAAATAGATGAATATTGAATTTAATAGCATTAGTAAGGCAAGCTAATAAGAATGATTTAATCATAATTGCGCATCTCCAAGCACAAGAAAATACAAGTTGAATGATAAATATAAAGGTTTTTATAATACTTGGGCCAGGGCACAATAAAGATTGGTCAGGGCTAGTAGGTTCTGCATTTACTAGCCCGAACGGGCTAGTTCAAAAAAAAGTTAGTGTTTAGCCCCGATGTATATATATAATTATTACAAAAAAATAGTCGACAACGACGGATTTAGGGTTAAATTTCCCGGGTACATTTTAGTATATTTACCGTATCCGGGATACATGTAAGTATACGTAAGAGTACCCGGGGTACATGTACGTAGTACCCGAGCCGACAATGAACAATCGAGCGATAATGGAAGGTGCAACATCTTTCACGCCCCCTAGCATCGCCTTTAGCAGTATTCAATTCTCAACAGGAATCATTGATCCCGAGGGACAAGAAAAACAATTGATTAATGTTCGAAATAAATAATTTGATTAATGACAATTCTATTATTTGAGCAAGGTCACAGGAAAAGCGCAGTCAAATCAGTATCCAATTAAATTATTTGTTATTGTCAGAAAAACGCTTTTAAGCAAACAGCTTTCAAGCGACTGCAGGCTGATCTAGATCCAAACTGGCCACAAACGCCTTAATGTCTCTTTTACTGTGACACAATTCATTTAACTTTAAAATGATAAAAAGTACTAACACTAAGAAAGAGTATACAAACCAGTAAAGAGTTTGAAATCAATGTTGAATTTCAGGACAGCTTGGTGATCTGCAAATCCCCGATGAAATGTTGATATCGGGTATCATAGTCATTCAATAAGTCGCAAAATGCTCGAATACAATTTATAAAGCACAATGTGATTTATATTGATAACTAAAAATACTAGTAATGCAGTATGCCAGTTTTGCCGTGTCAAGATGTTAGTGTTACGATCTAGAAAGTCCTTCATTCACATCGAGTATATGTCCTTCGAATTCCAAATATTGTTGTCATAAGCGGAGAATTTAGTGAATAAATAATTCACATATCCTAAATGACAGCTTCTAAATACCGAAACAAGCCAATTTATGCAGTAAGAAAGTTTTAAATCGAGACTCTCATGGTGGCGGCCATTGTTGAATGTTGAAACACAAACGACAACTCTGCTAGAAGAATGTTATCAATGACGAGCAATCTCCTACGCAGTGGCGAATGCAAAACGGAAGTAACTGACAAAATCGAGTTATCTCAATCAGACTGGCTCGGTCTTTTACATAGGTCGCCATTGTGATTTTTTTTCTTACGGTTATGATACCTTTGACGATGCTGTTCGCATCGTCAAAAATGTGAGCACCGCCTTTTATGGAACGCCATAGCTGTCTTACGTTGTTACATTTCTTTCTGTCTTCTTTAGAAGGTGTCTTACTATGTCAAACCGTCGTGACAGTTTGTCAATAGGTGGTGTTTACTTGTCAAGAGACATTCTTATTATGTCAGACAGTCGTGTTAGCATGTTCAAATGTGGTGCTGACTTGTCTAAATACTGTCCTCTTATGTCAAACCGTCGTATTATATTGTCAAAATTTAATGATGACTTGTCAAAATACAGTCCTATTAGGCCAAACCGTCGTGTTATCTTGTCCAAATGTGGTGTTTTGACAAGTCAACATCACATTCGGGCAAGATAACTCGACGGTTTGACATAAAAAGACTGTGTTTTGACAAGTCAACATCACATTTGGAAAAGATAACACGACGGTTTTACATAATAAGACAGTGCTTTGTCAAGTCAACATCACAGTTGTACATGATAACACGACGGTTTGACATAATAAGACTGTATTTAGACAAGTCAGCACCACATTCAGAAAAGATAACAAGACGATTTAACATAATACGACTGTGTTTTGATAACACAACAACACATATGGACAAGTTATCACGACGATTTGACATAAAAAGACACCTTCTAAAGAAGACAGAAAGAAATGTAGGAACGTAAGACAGCTATTGCGTTCCATAGCCTCTGAATGTCCATGCAAAGCATTTTGGGTTTAAAACGGTTGGAGGGCTACTTTAAGCTCAAACTTTTCATCATGATAATAAGGATTAATGCTAATCTAATACTAATAATAAAACTAATAATAATAATAATAATTATAATAATAATAATAATAATAATATTAATAATAATAGTAGTAGTAGGTTTACATTGGAATTATAATATATTAAGTTGAAAGTAGAAACTCACCTGCGCGCCATTAAATTTTCCTTATAAACCAGTTGCGATCCGCTCCCAGCCTTTTAAAACTGCTGAGTGAAAAGTGCCCGGGCAAATGCCGGGTGTCTATCGGAGATAGGTAATATGAGAACCCATTGCTTTTGTGCTGCAGGTTTGAACTCCTTTAATTGTGAAAGCTTTAAATGGTGCAAACGTTGTAATGAAATCTTTCAAACTAATCAGTACCGCGAAGGTTATGTCTTAGGTATGCGACCGGTAATGTAACTCTTCTGAATTGTAAAGCAAAGCAAGGTCCATAAATACGAACAATCGATCGGTAGAGTGATATCAGCGTACATTAAGGATTAGCACTTCAGCTAGGTTACCTCAAGATCATAAGCACGAATGATGCAATGAAGAACGCATAGACAGTTACTAATATAAAAAAAATAAAACAGTTGCGAGTACGGTATGTTGTTAAACATTTTACCGTACACACCTTGTTTGCGACAGACTTATTATCCCCGCCATCGGCGGAGGGATATTGTTTTGGCGTTGTCCGTCCTTCCGTCCGTCTGTCTTTCCGTCCTTCCATCCGTCCGTCCGGCACTTTTGTGTCCGGAGCCATATCTTGGAAGTGCTTTAGCGGATTTCATCGAAACTTGGTATGAGTATAGATAAGAGGATGATGCACGCCAAATGGCATTGTACACCATCTGTTAATAACGGAGTTATCGCCCTTTGTATCTTGAAAATATGCTTTTATGTGTGTCCTGAGCCATATTTTGGAAGTGCTTTGCCGCATTTCATTGAAACTTATTATGAGTATATATATGGATTAGAGGATGATGCACGCCCAATGGCATTGTACATCATCTGTTAATAAAGGAGTTATGGCCCTTTGTATCTTGAAAAATGCTTTTTTGAGTGTCAAATATAACACTCTTGTGTCCAGAAGCATATTGGCGGGGGATATCATTTCAACGAATTTGCTTGTCTTAAAGAGAGTCGTGTATGCATGTGTTTACTTGAACGAATGAAACATAAAAGCAATTTAATTTAATTTTAAACCGCAAGCGAAAGATGAAAACCTTACAATACAGACACATATGGTTTTCACCAGGGTTCAAGACTACGACACCGGACTCCATCTGATTACTGGTAGTTAAGATTTAAACACTAACATGCTTGATCACCTTTCAATTAGATTTATACACTAGCATGCTTTTGAATAGTGTTTATGCCCTGTTATATATTCTTGTATTTACAGCATTCTAAAGATTACAACAACACCGTTCCTGTCAACTAGAAACAGACAAAAATGTAATACACTTAAAGGGATCTTTTCACGGTTTGGTAAATTGACAAAATTGAAAAATATGGTTTCAGATTCGCAAATTTTCGGTTTAGTTATTATATGTGTGAGGAAACAGTATTACTGAACATTTGCCATGGTCTAATATAGCCATTATATGCATCTTTTGACGATTTAAAAACCTAAAAATTATAAAGCGTTGCAACGCGAAACGATTGAATAATTTGGAGAGTTCTGTTGTTGTCGTTTAAACTTGTGAAACTACGAAGATTGCTTATATAACGTATAAAATACGCATCTTATGTATGCTTGGCAGGATAGCTCAGTTGGCTAATGTGTTTTTACTTCAGGATTCCGGGGGTCACTGATTCGAGCCCTGCTGCGGGCTACATTTTTTCCTTTTTTAAATTTTATTTTTGATTTTTTACTGGAGCTTTTAAAATTTAATGTTTACATTTATCAATATAAAGCATTTTATGACAAACTTCAAAACATGCCAAATTCTGTGAAAAGGCCCCTTTAGAATTTCAATTACTATGTTATGAATATATGTTTTTCAGTACTTTGTTATTTCGCTCGTTTACATCCTAATTTAAGAATCTGTGACAACCTGTTTTTAAAAGGAATATCATCATTATTGTCAACCGTACAAAACAAACAACGTTAATGCATGTTATGGTTTTTATATGATAACAGAGTTATTCACATATATTTGACTGTTTTGTATAATTTTCAATGTTGAAGACTATTTTATAGCACAGTCTCGTGATGTAGCATTTATATAATATGTTCAAGCTTTTAATATAGAACGCCATAGCTGTCTTACAGTGTTACATTTCTTTCTGTCTTCATTAGAAGGTGTCTTATTCTATCAAACCGTCGTGATGTTTTGTCAATATGTGCTGTTGCCTTGTCAAAATACAGTCCTATTATGTTAAACAGTCGTATTATCATTTTCAAAGGTGGTGTTGACTTGTCAAAATACAGTCCTATTATGTCAAACCGTCGTATAATCTCGTCTAAATTTGATGTTGACTTTTGAATATTTTGACAAGATAACACGACGGTTTGACATAGTAAAACTGTGTTTTGACAAGTCAGCACCACATTCAAACAAGATAACAAGACGTTTTGGCATACATGTGATACGACTGTGTTTTTACAAGACAACAACAAATATGGAGAAGATATTACGACGTTTTGACATAATAAGACACCTTCTAAAGAAGACATAAAGAAATGTAACAGCGTAAGACAGCAATGGCGTTCCATATTTACATGCCTACGAAGGTGTATTGGGTTTATAATTCAACCACAGCAATTCTTTGTAAACTTGAACTATTGAACAGGCAATTGTGCCGTGTTTACATGCGAGGCGGATAATATAATAAGGACAGATTGATCATATTAGCGGGAAACACTTCAAAGGGGCATTTCACGTTTTGGTAAAATGAAAAAAAAAATATATAAATTGTTTCAGACTCGCAAATTTACGCTCTAGTTATGCTATCTGTGAGAAAACATTAATACTGACCACATACCATGCTATAAAATATCCAGTTAATGCAACTTTTGACGATTTAAAAACCTGAAAATTATAAAGCGTTGCAACTCGAAACGATTGAAGTATGTGGAAAGTTCGTCTGCTGTCGTTATATTTTGTGACACTACATGTACGAGGAATGCTTATATAGAGTCTAAAATTCATCACTCATTGTATGATCACGTATGGCCGAGTGGTTTAAGCGATAGACTGTTGCTCCAGGGGTCAGTGGTTCGAGCCCATTTGTGGCTTTTTCTTTTAACTTTTACTGGGACTTTTTAGATCCAATTTTTACATGTATCAATATAAAGCATTAAATGACAAACTTAAATACATGCCAAAATCTGTGAAAATGCCCTTTTACCAACAAATAAACCGAACACATGAACATGACCTTTCACTTTACTTAAAAATGGACAGACAAATATAAATGTTTAACTTTAAAGCGACATTGTTAAATTTAACATAGACATGCCATTTTCGAGGGACACTACAAACAAATTTTACTACAAGGAAGACGATAACCAAATCTAGTTTTAGAACATATTCTAAAACAATTTTGTCAAATTCAATGATTAAACATAACACTTATATATGAGTTGTACTCTCTCACCAAAAGGCTACACTTCAGATAGTAATACATAACGATTTAGAATACTTGCTCTGAAGTAAAAACAAAGGTAAATTTCGGAAACGAAATAAATCTGTTTAACAAATGGCATATAACTTGTCCCAAAAATTAAGTTAATGTGTTAAACTCGCGGCACATTTACACCACAGCTGTTGATTTCATAATACAATAACTCTCGTTGGCTTTGGTACATCTATCCCATAGCAAGTTTGTATCCCATAGTAAATATATTTATAATACTTACTACACGAACTGTTGTGAACTCTGATATATTTATCGCTTACAAGATGTATTCATAATAAGTACCACATGGACTGTATTGACTTCTGATTTGTGCATCCCATAGAAGGAGAATTCATAATGAATGGACTTTTGTGAGGTATGATACATTCATCCCACATCAGTTGTATTCATAATCATTATGACAGGACTGTCGTGAGTTATGATAAATTCGACCCACAGCATGTGTTTTTATAATGCATGGAATGTCGGGAGTTATGATACAGTCATCCCAAAGCAGGTATCTTCATAATGCATGAACTGTCGTGAGTTATGATACATTCATCCCCCAGCAGGAGTATTGATAATGCATGGACTGACCTGGGTTATGATACATTCATCCCACAGCAGGAGTATTCATCATGCATGGAGTGTCGTGAGTTATAATACATTCACCCCAGCATGCGTGTTCATAATGCATGCACTGTCGCGATGTCCGGTACATTCATCTCACAGCAGGTTTAATTATAATGCATGGACTGTCGGGAGTCATGATAAATTCGTTTAACAGCCGGTGTCTTCCTAATGCATGGACAGTCCTAAAAGAGCGATGGTATAATAATATCGTATATATGGGCTTCAAGTTGACTGTTTTATCTTTAATATCGCTAGAGGTGTTTTGATTATGTTTCAACTACGTGAACTTGTTTGTAGCGTGTACCATGGTTAGTGGAGATAAAGAATATAATACACGCAATGGCAATTGTGTGTCAATCTTTAACACTGGTGTACAGCAATAACGCTTACATTACACAAATGTAAAGCAAACGCCTGAAAATACCAGTACGACATAAAAACAACAACATAATAGTCTATGGGAAAATCTTTCAAACATTAAAATTACAATGCGATCCAAAGGTTGTGTGAAGGGGAAACAATATTAACTAAAAACAATGACCTCAACAGTAAACATTCTAAAAATGAACTATGTTTGGTATTACTATCATATTGAATAAATTGTCATGATAGGTAACATGTTCGCTTCTTCACGGGATTCGTTGAACTCGATTTGTTTAACACACTTCGGTATTCAGACAACATTGAAGCATGCAAAACACTCATAACACTGTACGAGGTTTAACATTTATTCCTTAATTGATTGCTTTTAATTAAACTGACACCCTATTAAAGCTGCATTTATGTACTCTTACTATACTGAGGAACAAATAGCGCAAGCTCTATTCAACACCTGACGCAAATATGATACCTTGAAACAAGTTTTAATTTACAAAACCTAAACAATATAATTGGAATGCAGCACGGGATTTCACAGATAATCCACTACAATACACACTAAGTTGTATACGCCGCGTTAAGTTAAAGTGACTCAGAATGAACAGACAAATCGAAGATAAATACGCAAATGCATAAACCCGAGGAGAACTGCTGATTATAACAGTTAAGAAATAAACTACAGGCTGTTGTGATGAGAGATAATTATTTTCAAAAGGACACCACACACACTTACAGACTTATACAACTAAATCATGAACAAGGTACATTTTCAGTTGTTTCTCTGTTACGTTTGTTAAAGTGCGCGGCCGTTCAATAATAAATTTCTGTCCACTGTTTAAATTCTTATTCTCATTTAAAATCAATTGTATTTTAAAGGGCGGTTATTCGTGTGAATTTGAACGGAAATCGTCATCAATGGTCTCCCTAACTACATGTTTGTTCGATTTCATTATAAGCACACACATATTTTGAAAATTATAAAACACAAATATCAGAATTATACCACATATATATCAAAATATTTCATACATATATGAACTTTTAGAACGTATATATGAAAATATCGGACATAAATATGAAATTCTACAACATATATTTGTTATGCAATACATATATCGGAAACTGTAGTCAGTCCGTTCAAAACATTCCTGCCGGATGGTGGGGCAGTTTTTATTGTGTGGTTTAATAGAACCAGTGTGAGCAAGCAAAAATCTTATGCTTACCCAATCATCAAACAACTTGCCCAGCTTGTTTTTTTTTTAAATTTAGGAGAATTTAATCATTTTCCGATGAAATACCTGGCTGCCATTGGGTTATGCAGTTTTCCTTCATTACTTCAAAGCGTTCGACCAATCTTTACCTAATTTTCGAACGTATGTCGAAGACTTGTTCCAATAATATTACTGCCCACATACAATCTGTGCGGTGAGTGGTAAAAAAAGCTTGGTCAGAAGTCAAATTTGTAACACAAACATCATAAAAGCAGAGTTTCAATAATGTCACTGCTCGCATACAATTTCTGCTTCAGGTAAGCGCACCAGGGCCTTTGGCCCTCTTGATTGAATTATCAAACGTATACAAACAGTTCAGTGAGGATGAGTATTTTTTAAACGCGTTTTCGTTGGATTTGGGCTGCCCTCGATGCGATCCTTTACAAGTAAATGATTAACTTGCAGAAACAGCACTTTATTTATAGCTGGAATATGCACATATAAATAAGTAATGTGATACTATATCTTAACATCAATGCAGCCAGTATTAAACAAAAAAGTTCATTTCTGTTATCTGCCGAAGAATAAGGGACCATCCAACATTATATGTAAACATAACGATTAATTGCTGAAACAGTTATTTATAATATTGATGTATCTTTAATTTGATACAACTTTATAATTCTTTTAATAGTAAAAGTACCCGTTTTCTATAAACAGCTGAATCATTTATAAAAGATGCATGAACTTATATACGCCAATTGATATCATTTAAAGTCAAATTAAATTCTTAACATTGTATGTGACGCTGAATTGAAATGTCTATATCGAGAAATTTAGTAATTCCTAACAGATTGACTGAATATCTGGCAAATATAAACAATGTTTAATTTATTTTATATTTTGAAGTCCGGATTAAAACAAATATGATTAATGGGGAAAGTTTGCCATAGTTTACGCCCATTCTCAATAACATGATACCATTCATGTACCCGATGTCGGCGAGCTTTTCTATAAATCGTGCAACGAATATGTATTATCTAGGCGCTTTAGAGTTTACATAACCTAAATAGAAACAAAGTTTAATTTTTTTAAGGTGCATAACAAACAAAATCGATATTTTAATTTAAATATGCCATTTTTACATGTTCGTTACTGTTGTTAGTCAACAGTGTCATCAAGCGCACGCATTACTTTTATTGAACAAAGAACACCTATAAAAATGATATGATTTAATACGCAATTTATATTGTATATAGCCTAAAAATACAAAAGGAGACATAGAGAATACTAGGTTAGTGTTGAATACAGAGAAGTTTATGTTGCGAGGCTTAGAACGCCGGAAGCGCGAGCCTTGGCGAGCGCTTTCGGTGTTCGAGCCGAGCAACATAAACTTCTCTGTATTTAACGCTAATCCTAGTATTCTATTTATCCCATTTGAATTTTTTCAACCTGACATTTAACATAAATAGATCTAATAACCTTAACAATAATTTTAATTCAGTCATAAAAGCGCTTAAAATCTAACAAATGTAACCATGCGTAGTGATATACATGTATTTGTTTTGGTACGCAAAATAGTCTTTAAAAATTCACACACAAACTGTAAAACAAGTAAAAATATCACCATATGCCTACAAAAAGGCTACATTCAATTTTACGCAGTATGCGAATTTTAACACATTACGACCGCGAAAAGAAGATTTTACTTTACTAAAATTCATTTTATTTTCGAAAGAAAATGATCAAAATCAAATATGGCGGCGATTGCTCCTGACAAAAATGCTGTCGATGTCAACACACATGTACACCATCGACGACCCAGTTCTGGCTACAATAACTTTAAATGTCGCTTTTTATGATTTTTGACTGGCGCGACTTTGTACAGGTCTGTCAATACTAAATAAACTATACGCTGAAGTTTCTTTAGCTATCGAAGACCTTGACAATTTTGACGAGTAAACAGACAATTGCAGCGACTGACACTTTATTTGACAAAATATACAGGGTAATACGTTTTCCGACTTCGGACGACGAATTTAAGGACGCGCAGAACGTGTTTTTTTATATAATGTTATGGGTAAGCCGTGTGTGATCCGATGCATCAATGGCGCCCATGTTAAAATCATTTCCCCGAGAACAGGGAACGACAAAAGTACAAACAAAAATCAAAACATGTAAGAACTAGTATCTTACCTTTAATTATCCTTTAAAATCCATCTAATAATCCATTTAACTCAAGAATTGACGATTTTGCATCTAGGGTCTTTAATAATTATTTTAGCATAGTTAAATAAAGACCCTTATGCCATTCTATCACTTTATTCAAATGAGTTTATGAACGCGATAAACTTTCTTCTTCGTCACACGCTACGTCATGTACTCTACATTACTGCTGTTCAAATGAACCGGAGCAGTTTATCTAATTATAGCCGTTGGTAAACTCGGTTGCAATTGCAGATTTCTGCATACAAACATAATTATGAGTAAACTTGCACAATGTTTTATTTATCTATGGTAAATGCCCTTATTGTACGAGAAAATAATTTAATATATAAATACACAAAGAATGGAAAACATTCCAGTACACAACAGATGAATGAGTAGAAAATACCGGTGTACAAAATGGGACGTTCCCAATTCCAGTGTGGTGCTATTTTTACCATCTTATACTTTACACGGCTCTATGCCTAACGTGAATAAAATAGGAAAGCAAACATAGCAGATTATTCATGAACTGTGCGATATGTGTATGGCTTGTTGTACATTCTTAATATTTAAGTTAAATGTCAAAAGTATATGCTTTGGTTATAAACAATGCACATTACACGAATTAAGGAAAATGTGATCAATTGACAATTCAGATATGTCGACATACAGTACATGTAGAAAACATGTGAAATAAGTCGCGTTTATAATAAATCGTCAAAAAAATGGGGAAAATGACGCAATAAGTATGTCATTTTATGACGCCATCAATCAGCTGATTCATTATACGGATGGCGAAAAATCATGTCATATGACTAGATTTAAAGGTTGAAGGTCGTATAATTTTGAAGCTTATGTTTTGTCGACTTTGTTTCTTATGAAAAATCATTCAGTGGTAAAGTAAGTATAAATATATAAAAAAAATCGTGTAATTTTATATTTTATTTCAACATTTCTTTTGGTGAATATGTCATATATATATTTTTCTGCAAAATATGAACATTTTCTTCTAATGGGTGACCTTAAAATTCGATCAATGAACCAAACAATATCGACCTAATTTTAGCGCACATCGAATGACGTCATTTAAAACGTAGTCCTTGCACGCGACAGGTATAGTCCACAGTGTTGAATACAAGCAAGTATATTCCACAATGTGTTATACCGTCAATGTCGCGGTGAAAATGGGATAAAATGTTTGTTTTGCTACAAGCATATAAAATACGGTTTGTCTGTAAATTTAATCAGAAGAAAGGTTCATTACATTACATCGGTAAGGAACAGTTCCTTTCTTTAATACACTAAAACCTATTTAAACTTTGAAATACATACGTAGTGATCATATTCTCTGTCAAGATAAAATAAGAAACCTCAAAACATGCAAAGAAACGCAATTACTAAATGTTTGTTCCCTCGAATTATGAATTTTGACTTTTCATTGAAAGGTTCGTTACTCTTAATCTGAACTTAGGTCTTACATTTACATGCTTATAAACCTAAATGTAACTTAGATTAAGTTATAAACCATTGACATTCGGTTAAACAAAATCGTATTTTGAAATTGCGCGCTCTCTTAATTATATAATGTAGTCGATTGAAAGGTTTATTATGTCAGATTTGATACCGGGATTATATAAATGCATGCAAATAGGCCATATTTGGAAGAAACGTGAGAATTTGTTTTGCATGTTATCGTATATGATATCAATGAGAACTATATATTTGTTATTCCAACTTTCGGAACTGAACATACAGATCGTTAAACTGATACTAGATTTGCACACTCTAAAATAAAGAAAAGACAAGTAAATTCCTCTACAAGCTGACCATTATTTACGTTATTGATTATGCACTTAAAGTTTTTTACATGTGTATTTATATTCTTTTCCTACGAGACATGCTTTACTGGTATATAAATTAACAGGATGAGTTCTTTTATTAAGTGCGATGAGTTATCATTTTTGGTTTGAAACAAGCCTAATAAAATCGAGTAATTGTATAACAGAAACAGATTTTTTAATTATATATTCATTCATGGTTTTGAATTCATGTTGCATTTTATTATGTTTGTTTTGTTTTCATAAAAAAAGTGTCGATCCTATGTACTGCAAATGACATTATGTCTCGTCTTTCTATCTACCATGTTGTATTTTATCTGATCGTCTTTTCCATATACTCATTATAAGTATTATGGATGTGTGAATAATAAAGCACAAACATGTAGTACCACATGTAAATGGGGGAACACACCTTTATATATTGGCAATAAACATCATTCGTTTTCTTATTTCATTCAAATGTGTAAGCTCCCTTTAACAGGCCTAGTTTTTTCCCGCGGATCATATTGCAAGCTTCATGTTTACAGCACGCAGCGGTTACATGTTATGACACTGCAAATAAATCGAATTTTATGTCAAGGCCGCAATTTTATTGTGGAAAAGTATATTGTACCTAAGCATGGATTACGTGCATGTTAGCGCTGAAAACATGACAGTGCGCCCTAAGTTTTCAAACAAACAGTTGAATACGCAATGTATCTTTGCAATCTGATACAACGCCCGGTAATCGCGGTCTGATAAAATCAATATCCCAGCCAAGCCTGCTCTACATTAATATATTTTGCATACCAGCAGGCTGAATATAGTTTCTTAATTGTCTATGACAGCAAGAAGATAATTATCGAATGTGTAAAATTGCCAACGACTAACCAAGAGAGTATTAACACTTAAAAAACAAGTCATGGTGGCCTGATGTGTCATTATACAATGATATTTAATAATTATTTCGTCCGATCATATTATTTTGCTGTCATTGTAAATGTTTTGCAATATGCATTGTATTATACATCGAGCCTTTTCGGAAAACTATTTGTATGATTAAGAATAGGGAACATTTATAAACACCGGGCTTTTCATTGTAGTTAAGATCTTGTATCCTGTTACTTGTAAGCGCCTATTCGTCAGTGTGTTTTCAGTAGCCATGTGAATCACATTATATACATACATGTTAACTTGTATAAACATCCTTTGTATTCAAGTAGGTCATGATTGTATTGATTGCCGAATATTTGCTTTCAGAGGCTTCTTAAGGTTCATGGGGGGGATAAAATTCATTAAAACTTCGCTTTGGTTTTTCTTCATTGAATGTGGTACAATATGGTCAAACTATATATCATTTTAAAGCTAAAGACGGATAGAATAACATAAACACATTTTTGACAGTCAATATTTGTGTGCTTTATTCATTTTTTGGTTTAAAACCAATATATTTTTACACTAATTTACAAAATCTCAATCTAAAGTTAGGAAGGATATGCACTACCTTAAGTGGAATAAATACAAAGCTATATACATATACAAGGTCAAGTTAGCAACATTTCACAGAAAATTATTGTCATAAAACAACAAATGAGTTTTTATTCAACTGCCTTTTTTGGATAAATATCCTAAACAAAGTTCTAAAAATAACTAAAACGTAACTACTTTTTAAAAATCCAGGTATGGTGGATAATAAGAGTCACAATTCTATTTCAAAGGCTTAACAATTGTGTTATTTACCTCTCAACCAAATTGCAAATTTTAAACCATCTCAAATTGAAATAGATTGCAGGCGACATTTAAAATTGTAAAGGAATAAAAAGAAATTGGCAAACGATTGATTTTATATTTCTATTCCTTCTACCCATTTTGAAAGCGTGGCCATCGCTGTGATCCGTAGAAAAACGTGCAAAACAAATCGGTCGAAACCACGTGCAGTGTTGAGAAAAACGGGTATGTGTATACACATACCTGAGAAAACACAATACTTATTTTGACAGTTGGGTGGCAACTAGTAAAACAACTTTTAACATTATCAGAAAGAGATCACACTAAATAATAGAAATGACCACGTAGAGATATCATCACTTACCTTATTACAAATATTATCCAGCTGAAAATTGTCCCCCACACGTCTTTTTTAATTTATTTGTATTGTTTTTCTGGAGCCGAAGTGCATCTCACAGACTATCCATCCAACTTCCGTTGTTTTCACTTTCGTTATTAAAAACTCCGTTTAAAAGAATTATTTCTACTTTTAGATTGTTAAAGCGATGTATTATTATATATTATCTATAGAATAGTATACCGTGATGTATTGAACAGAGTTACGTATCGATCTTTCTATCAGTCTGTAAGCGTACTACTTTATGCGCAATAATATATGTCGTGTGATTCGACAACGATTGTAAACATTGGTGAAATGCTTCTTACATAGTTATTCTTTTGAGTGTTTATGAGGTCTGATCGTGCAGTTTGCAAACATCAACGGAAAGATTACAATCCAATGCATTTGTCATCGTCAACCGTTTGGAATGTCAATTAGGCGATGAGTGAGTTTTTAGCATGTTTCTTTCTATTTTATTGATTTAAAAATGGCCGTCCCCATGGTGATGAAATGACATGTGTTCGAGTTTTGATATTTCTAGATATGTAATCTTTTTTTACTATTTAAGCGTAACTTGCCCTCGTCAATGTCGATATTATTCACTAGTTATATAATTTTCCGCCGAAATACGTGGAATAAACATGATTCAGATTTTTGAAAATAATGTTTATTTTAGTGTTAAAATCGCTTTGTATTTTGATTGATTTTGTGGATGTTATGATACGTTGATGTACAAAATTGGTAGCAGTTTGAAGGAAAAACATCCTTTAAAGCATATATGTATACATGTTCAATGTGGCACTCTTCCTTTAGTCAAATTTGAGTTCAATGCTAGGGGTCCCACATTTTTTAAAATGAAGCCTCTACATGAACCTTAAGTTACAGGCGCGATAATGTCAATTGATTATTTTAGTCTATAATAGTGTCCAGGCGATCATTTTCGTCGTCATTTTAAAGCTTTCAGGTTATGCGATCATTTTAAGTGTGGCAGTTAGAGCAGGTATAAATGCCAAATTTTGCAATGCATATTTTGCCCAAAATCATGATTTGGGTTTACCACTGACAACTTCACGTAACATTGCCTTCGATGCGTATATGTAAGGCAAACGTATAATGGTGTTACGACTTTCAACCTTTTGGTAATTCATGACACGTAACAAATTTTGTAAGAATAACGTAATGTCTGTGTTCTTACTTTCCTAACGTAATATTCAACACATGAATTATCGGGGTACAGGATTCGCGCTATTTCGATTGCCGATGTGCTCGTGCGGTCTTTATCTAACCCAGTCCATGTGAAGAAAAACTACTTATTTTCAACCAAAACACTCGTTTAAATTGAAGCCTATTATGCTTTTTCGTTAAACATGTAAACACGTAAGTTCTAATGTTTAGCGGTCCACTTCTCCAACTATGTTCAATTGCGGTCGTGATATTGAATATAATCAGCATCATCAACATATTTAGCATCAGCAACATCATCATCAGCAGCATCAGCAACATCATCAGCATGAGCAGCAGCAGCAGCATCTTCGTCGTCGTCGTCATCATCATCATCATCATTTTCATATGATACTTCACGTCTCTGAGATATATGTTGTTCCATTAGCTGAAATACAATATTGTTCTGTGAACAGCAGTATTTGGCATACGTACGTGGTTTTTTAGTTGTTCGCTTGCGAACAATTAAGAATAAGAGCAAGTTTTGCAAGTCTGTCTGCTCTTAACTACGCTAAGAACGATAACCACCGCATCTGCCTTTGCACACAAATAAGTCTGTTTATACTTCACCACGGGTAAACTGCAGACAGTGAATGTGTGTATGTTATTAATAGTGTTTAACAGCTTGTGCGACGACATTGGCCAGTTTGCCATTGAAATCTGTACATATTGGCTGCGTTCATGGAAAACGGGGCTTAATGCATGTCAAATAATAGTGAACAACTTCATTCATATTTGACCGTTCGATTATTAAACTTTTAACATAACATATTTTTCTTAATCTTAAACTTGTAAAAATTCCAAAGTATGAATATAATGTTCAAATACCCGTTATAATATAAAACAGAAGCTTAAACTATGGTATATATTGTAGGTACGCACTGGCCATGGCCTTTATTAATATTATGTATTAGTCTATTGTTGAAGATCGTGTACCTTTGATATGATGAACGGAAGGGCTTGTGCACGTGATATTTCGTTTATGTTAAAACATTCAATATTTATATGAACTTGTGGTTAATATGCCGTTTCCAAGACGAAAGGTGGTAGCAAGAATGCGATTAACGAAGGCTCTTGAAAAGAACAGACATGATTGTAAAATGTTGCAGGCCAAACACCTTGAACTCAAACAGAAATATAATACCAAAATGAGAGAAATTCAGATAATGAAAATACGAATGCAACGTTCAGCGCTATCTATCGATACCCAGACCACTATGTCACCAAAAACTTTGACAAAGTATCAACTCAAAGATATGAGTTCTGCTTCTACGATACCGCAAAATGTTAAACGTCAGCTACTCCTTGGAAAAACCGTATTAAGCAAAATTAGAGCAAGCAGAAGAGAAAAGTCCAAGACGTCAAGTAGATCGCTTTCGATTCGACTTCTGAAATAATACCGACTCATAAGAAAATTCAGTAAGAACACAAGCATGAGCCGCCAACGTATACCATTTACCTCAGCATGTAAGGTAAGATGGCGACGAGAAATTGAAAAGTACCGAACATCGGGGCTAGAATTCATGGCCCGAGATGACAACTCTAGACAGAACTCGGGTAAGAAAGACAAACTCAAGTGCAAAAGTGAAGCCCATCAGACAAGAACTCTCAACGACTACCTGAACAACATAAATAGAAAATATATCTGTGAAAATCCACATGTAAAACTATATTTGTCTTCGTTTTGTCGAATCAGACCAAGCTACATCAAACTAACGTCTTTTACATCTCTTAGTAGTTATCTTTGTACAAAACTCCAAAATTAGCTTTACGTTTAAAATCACTGAAGTCTTCTGGATTAAATATTCCATTCAATCCCGAAACATTAATCAAAGAGTAAAGTCATATTGCAACCGTGAGATAAACATACCTGGGAAATTGAAATATGGTCAGTGGGAACGCGTTACGGTGGACGATAAAGGCAGAATAAGGATGGTGACACAATTCGTTGAGATTGAACTGTCGAAAGAAACTTTTGTTCCAATATTTGAAAAACAAATCGAAGAGTTTGATGCTAATATAGAAAAAGTGCGTAAACAGTATAATGAAATAAGAACAGTATAAGAAAATGTGGGAGCCAATGATGTACTACTTCAAATGGACTTTGCAGAAAATTATACCTGTAAAAGTGTCGACGAGGTTCAGTCTGCATATTGGTCTCAGTC
This sequence comes from Dreissena polymorpha, assembly GCF_020536995.1. NCBI lineage: Eukaryota > Metazoa > Mollusca > Bivalvia > Myida > Dreissenidae > Dreissena > Dreissena polymorpha. The sequence continues at coordinate 34,867,652 of NC_068367.1, forward strand.
TGCAGTAACGCTGCATCCTGTTATTAATTGTTACATGGGAAAAGAAAGACAACCATATTAACCACAGAAGTCCAGTCTTGGTTTCGGATGAAAAGGGTCATAATACAACAACGGTTCAATTTTTTATGGAAAGCGTTGTACCCAAGATAAAATGCAATGTTCCTGGTGTCCAAACATTTCATTATTGGACAGATAGTCCTATAAGTCAATACCGAAATAAGTCAATTTTTGAAACAGTTTCTGACCATGAAGTTTCGTACGAAGTAAAAGCTGTTTGGAATTGTTTCGATGCAGGTCATGGAAAGGTGCCTTGCGATGGCCTCGGTGGAACAACAAACGGCTAGCTAACGAGGCTGTTCGAACCGGGAAGACCGTTATTCAAAACGCACAGGACTTTTATGCCTGGACTCAGTCGCCTTATTGCATAATGGCAAATGTCATATTTTTGTTTGAGTCATCTTAAGAATGCCAAGTAGTAGCAAAACAGCAAATTCAATTGAAAACTATAAAAGGCACCATGAAAATACACGCAGTAGTTGGCCAAGGTAATAACAAAGTCTTAGTAGGCGAAAAGAGTTGTTACTGCGAAAATTGTATTGGCGGTATCTATAACTGCCGTCATTGGCAACCACAAACTATAGTTGTGATCTGTACCAGCCAACAAATTGACCCAGAGCAAGAAACTTCAATTCCAGTGTTTAATTCCCCCATTCCAGAGCCAAGCACTCTTATTCTAGAACTAGAAACTCACATTCAAGAGCTAGAAACTTCAATTCCAGAATCAGAAAAACAAATTCCTACACCAGAAGCTCAGACGTGTCCATTTGAAGTTGGAAACTTTGTAGCGGCTAAGTATGGACACAATTTTACAGGTTGATACAAAAGATGAAGACATCGAAGTTACGTTTTTGCAACAATCAAAAGACCTGTTTCGCTGGCCAAGAAAAGAAGACAAGATCTGGATTGATTTCACAGATGTAATATGAAAAGTTTCGGAACCAGTGACCACTGGGCGACCACAATGAACGTTCAAATTGGCGGAAGAGGACATTCAGCAAGTCAAGATTAGATTTTCCGAATTACATTTAATACCTGTGCCTACAAATCGGCAAAATCTCTCATTCGTTTTTTACGTGTGCAAAATGCTAAAGTTTGCTCATGTCAATTTGCATTACTTATGAAAGGTTAGTTACTTAAATTAAAAGTACAGATTGTGTGTCTTTATAGAATTTTATACGAATGAATTTGAATATGAATCTTAATTGTTGTTCTAAAATCATTCATTCTTTGTGTAATGAATGTTCTTTTATCTAACTGATAACGTAAGGTATTTGTTGAACGGTTCGTTACCAAATAGTAGCAATGAAGCAGTTGCCTTTTCTCCTACTTATGTCATTAAATGGCTATTAAAGTTCAATTAACATAGAACATATTTGTTATGGTGTTTTTTTTCAAAAGTTGAACAACAAAACATATTGAATTTTTTTAATATACCAGTTATCTAATAGAAATGTAATAATTTTCTGTTATATTGTTAAGTTAATAAAATCTTCGATGTGTTTATATTGTAATCAACATGGAAAGAGATGTGCGAATTATTGTTGAAGTCCCACTTTATGATGTTCTGACATTTAATCATATCATAATCTGTTATACAGCTTGCAATAAATGCTTTGCCGTTTGAAATCACTTACTAGTAGTTATGTATTCAATAAGTAACAAACCTTTCAGAGGACTTAAGTATATGGGATTCAATGTACAGAAAAAATAGGAAGAACTAAATTGATGATCGAGATTTTTCATGAAACACTTATACACACGTCGTACATTAAGCTACATAACTTTTAAAATGGATATTGAATTACCGATACGCCGATACTACTTAATCCTTAAGTGTACTATTTAAATGAAAATGGGTGTTAAACGTGTGTTGTAGCGTATCTGCTATTTTTACATGGACAATTAAATTAATCACACATTTGTTTGAAAACCAGAATAGTGACAAACAAAAAATTGTTTAAATTCTCATAAGAGTATATGTTTTAAAGTTACTTTAAGTTGCTGAACAACTTACCAAATATTTGGTGAAAGTAAATATATTATCAAGTAATTTAAATTTTGTAAATTAGATAAAAATAAAGATATATAACAAAAGTCCTGCTGGTCGAGTTACCTATTTAACACATGCACTTGAGTATTTGTGAAAAGGGGGTTTAATTCATGTGCGTAAAGTGTTGTCCCAGATCAGCCTGTGCAGTTCGGATAGGGGACGACATCGGCTTATCAGGGACGACACTTTCCGCCGAAACTGGAATCTAGCTAAGAAGAGACTGTATTTACACAAACAATATCATACAAGTGGAAAGTGTCGTCCCTGATTAGCCTGAGCGGACTGCATTGGCTAATTTGGGACGACACTTTATCCACATGCATTAAACCCTCTTTTCACAGAGCACGACCCATTTAGTTTCTAATACACATAATACATATACAAGGGCCCTCATTCTTTTCCTTATTCAACGGTTTCAAAAACAAATTAAAATATTTTAATATTAACATTTAAATTTGCAACTTTACCTTAATAATTTACGTGATAAAACGTCTGTAGATGCAATGCGTGATTTAGCGGTTTACACCCAGTTATCGTCAATGCATGTTATACAAATGCAAAGATGAACCACGCTTATTGGTTGAAATGACAATGTCTACTGCAAAATACAACACTTAACCATTTAATAATGCAGTATCGTATAATATTGGAATTAAAATCATAATTACCCGACATCCCCACGTGTTTATGTACAACTTTGTAAAAACAAATTATAACATATATAACTAATAAAATCAGTCATGGACATTGGTTATAAATAATTCCTCGTTGTAATAAGACATGTGAAAAAAATTACACATATAATGTAAAAAGGATAGAGTTCAAACATGTGTCAATCCAATACATGCATTAATGATACAGATTTTAAAACATGCCAAAGTAACAACGGACAATACTTTGAATACTTAAATCGTTCTATCGTTAAAAAGGCATATAATGAATATTGAAAAAAACATACTCTCTTGTTTTCCTATGCCAATATATAACAATGCATAAACGCTGCAAAACAGTTTTTAAACAACGCAAAACGGATCACATCATGGCAAAAATAGTTCTCATTTTAACAGCAAGAAATTCTTTTAGATCAAGTAAGAATATCGAAATTGCGTTCTACTTTTTGTCATTTGTCAGCAAAATAAACTTTACTTTCATATATCGGATCAACAGTCTGGTGGTATTCAAAAGAATCGTAATCCTAATATTGCTCATACGCCGATAAACAACATTACAGCGATGGTTAAATTCCAAACAATATTTAACAATTACCACATGTAAAAACTTAAATTATAAATCAATTAATTTGGAAGATTTCATTATATCAAGTAGAATTGTTTATGACGGGATCCGGTACATCCGGCTCCGGCAAATTTGGATCTAGTATCGGCTCCGGAACCGATGACCTCACATCCGGTATAGCGGAAAACCCTGGTTCCGTGCGACACTGGATAAAGGTGAGATTAAGTGTTTTCCTTCCTTCAGGATTCACAGGCTTTGTAGCACTTCGGATCTGCGAGTCATCTTTTTTGCATGAACGTTGTTCCTGTTGGGATTTTTCGGCGTACTTGTTTCGTCTGTCCACGAAACAGTTTCCTGTGATAGGTTTCATGGTTGAAACGATTTACAGCAAGCTATAACATATGTTTGAAGTTTATAAGATAAAAGTTAATTATCCTAAAATTATTGTTTAAATAGTTACTTTTGTAGAACGTTAAATGTACGCGTGTGTTAAATCACGTTCTTTTTCTCCACCACAAATCGGCGCATTGCACGTTGCCCCTTCTAATTATTATATATACTTGCATATTATAGATAGCCATTATCCAAAAGTTACATAATGAATAGTTTTGTACACTTTGGAAATATTTGTACAAGCGAACGAACGAGATGTCCTTAATTATACTTTTTTGTACGTACCGCATATTTGATTCCCCATATTTATCAAACTTGAAAAGATATACAATGATGAACACAATCAACAATAAGACTTTAGATCGTTTACATGAAACCATGTAAATATTATAATAAATAACTGAAAGATCACCAACAAAAAAAGCAAATGTAAATACGAATCGATAGACCGCATGAACTTATATGTTATACCTCCTATGTTTGCTCTATGTTTCGAATGTTATGAGGTACTTTCCGAGCCAGAGCCAGAGGTTACATTATATGTGGACACAGTGTGCACCATCACTCTTACTTAATAAACTTACTAGACTCACGAAGGTTGGGACGAATTTAGAATTATAGCTGCAATGTCTAGCTATTTCGTTGTTACTCAAAGATTTTTTATTTTGGTATGGTCTTGTGTTTCGGGGGGAAATCGGAGTACTCGGAGGAAACCCCAGCTTTCCGGTATGGTGACCACCAACCAAACGCACGTGCTGCCGGGAACGGGCATTGAACCCGGGTCGCATAGGTGAGAAGCGAGTGTACCAACCACTTCGATAGCCGGACAGCCGTTTTATGTTCTGTTTAGGTAAATTATCATTATTAACTGTGTACATATATTTTTTTGAAAAGGTCCTTTGACGGTTTTCCCTAGAAGTTCAGCATAATTGTGACTTTGATTATCGCAAGCAACAGTTTTCGTACCTCTGATTTGTTTTCATGTGTACGTACTATTACACATTTTTAATTTTAGTTCTTTATATGTAAACATGGAGCAGTTTTTCCGCGTATAACCAAGCATTGCTTTATTCGTCGAAAAAAACAACAACGTAACTTCCGATGCGTATATGCCCAACGTTATTCTCACAAACGAGTATGCGACAGCGCGCATATGTGTTGTTTAAAAGAATGAAATTTGAGTTAAAAGTTTGTAACTGCTTATAAACACGCCATTTAAATACTAAAATGTGTGTATAATCATTTTTAAAAAATAATAATCAAAACTTAAATATACAAAAATTATAGTCAAAACTAAACATGCTAAATGCGCCATTTAAGTGCGCTAATATATGGATTTAATCAATTTAGTTGGATGTCGGTCAATAGGTGTAACACAATATCTTGTCATTGTTATATGTTTATGTTAAAACAATAACTATAGCTGAACGAATTATAATGAAAATAGTTGCTATAGAGCGTCTTTAATCGATTATTCAAAAAAGCAATTTAGGATCAATGGTTTTGAATAAGAAATTAGTTATCAGGAAACAATAAGGTTATGTTGAATTTCTCATAGTATTCTTTGATTATGCAGACGGCATTTAACATTACATAAGCCATAACCTAAAAATGGCTACTTCAAAACAACTTTCGTATTACAGTAGTTACATTTTCATCTAATAGTCCTGCTGCCATTTATTCTAATACATCTAATATATTATAGGAGAACAATCTTTATGTATACTATACATGCTTATATATTTTAGAAAATGTTTCTTTACCTTTACAAATGAAGATCCTATTTTTAAATCGGTAACAAAACTACTAGGCGACCTCTCTATAATAAGTTTGTTATGGAAACCGTTAGAGCCATCGTGGTAACACATTAAAATCCAGAGGGCGAGAATGCGAGAACGCGATGTACAATGGCGACAATACAATGACAGCATTGCGACATAACTATGACGACAATGCGATATTACGGTTGCGACAATGCGACAACGCGAAAGTACGATGACGACAATGCGACAGTGCCATGACGGCAGTGCGACAATACGATGGCGACTGTGCGATAGTACGATGGCGACAATGCGAATGTGCGATAATACGATGACGACAGTGCGACAATACGATGACGACAGTGCGACAATACGATGGCGACAGTGCGATAGTACGATGGCGACAATGCGCAAATGCGAGAACGCGATAGTACGATGGCGACAATGCGACAATACGATGACGACAGTGCGACAATACGATGGCGACAATGCGATAGTACGATGGTGACAATGCGATGATACGATTGCGACAGTACGATATGACTATCGCATTGTCGGAATCGTACTATCGCACTGTCGCCATCGTATTGTCGCACTGTCGTCATCGTACTATCGCGTTGTTGCAATGTCGCCATCGTACTATCGCGTTTTCACCATCATGTTGTTGAACGTCACAGAAAAAAAGAACCATAAACCTACACTAGACCATATATAACAATAATTAGAGCTTAATCGACCATCATCGTATGAAAACATTTTCTCTGGGTAACATAACCAAAACAATTGTAATCATTTATAGAAACAAGATTTTTTTAAAGCCTATAAAGCGATATATATCACGAAAAAGCGAAGAATTTTCTATGACCTTTTACTATAATCCCTACTGGATACGACACGGACGTTAAGGGTCATGTCTTTAAGAAATAAAGTTGGTGTATATTGCTCTCGCAATCTAGCACACATCTCGAAGAACTGTTCATTGCAATGTATTCTGCCATTCAACACGACGTCTACAACACAGGTGGTAAGCATGTGGCTATGCTATTAAATAGTGAAACATCATTTTGAATGATAAATAATCAAATTATAACGAAATGTACGCAATTAAGCTTAAGCCAAAGTCTCACTATTGCCGGTAGAGCCCCGGTCCATCCCGGTTTGCTAACGCCGGTCGACCGGCGAGAACCGGGATGATTCGTAGAATTTTTTTAACGCGGTCACACTATTTCCCGGTGCCGCCCCGGTTAAAGCCGGTCAACACTCCGCCAGTGTTTCGGTCATTTCCGGACTAGCTACGGTTTATCCCGGTGAAGCCCCGGCTTAGCCCCGGTGGAGTCCCAGTGAAAGCCGAAAGCGTCCCGGCAAAGCCCCGGTATTATTCTACGCCTTGCCTGATATATTAAAAAAGATCAGACAGGAACCTGTTATTTTCTATATATCAGGCACTGCTTATAATAATATAACGACCTGGCTTGCCTTGCTTTTATTTTATTTTTGCCGAGCCTTATATATTACACAAAGATCAGATAGTAGCCTGTTGGTTTCTGTTAATCATACCTCTACGTCTTTGATCTTTAAGAAATAATGAAAAAATCGCTTAAAAGCTGTAGTTTAAGCGGGAAAGAAAATGACTTTTGTCGTTTGACGTGTTAAGAATGACGTCATGAGCACGCGCGCTTAATATTTTTAAAAAATACTTTTTGCTGTTTGTGTTGCATTTTGTGTTTAAAATATTACATCTTGGTATCAAAGTGTTTGTTTTGTCGAATCTGATTCGATTTTACTAAAAGTGATTACTTTATAGCTGATTCCGAGTATATCAGGCAACGCTATATCAGGCAGATATCAATGCGGTGGTATGATGAAGTGTATTATTTGGCAATTTTTCGGTAGATTATTTATTTGTTCCATGTAATTTAACTTCAAAATACAAATAATGTAGTCAGAATCCAGTACTTTAACGACAAAGTTATTTATCATTGTTTCTATTTGCGATTATATACGCATGTTCATGTAACGATACCATTGTGAATCTTCAATAGTGTTATGTTTAAAAAAGTTACTGTTTTGATTACTTCATTGAATACGTTTCAACGAACGCAACAGAATGAGGGGATTTCCTTCCCTTAAGACACACTGTCTTGTTAATTTAGGTCTATCCAACTGTTCTCTTACTAATTTCGCGTCTTCTTTCAGGACAAGTCTTCAGTATCTGTTGTCCGTGAATGCAGGTTAACGATAAATAGCAATTATGGCCCTCTTGTTTTTAACCCTATAACCTTTTCATATGAAAAATGTCATCAGAAAGTAAAACGTTGAAATCTCAATGGGAAATTTTATAGCCTTGGGAAAGGCGTTTGACCTGTTTAAAGCGAACGGTCATTTTAAGCGCTTTATGAATGGACGCTCCAATATTTGTTTAAGAGTAAAAGAATAAAATAATAAGAATAAAAAGCCGTAAACAAAAATTTAACAACTTTATTGTTTTCTCATCGTGTTCCCATCTTCGAAACTCACAGTGTTTGACAACAACTAATATCATCTAAATTATATACTATATTCCGCATCTCTAGTTGCATTTTTTGAATAATTCAAAAATAGATATACTCGAAAATGTGCAGATAAACAGTTATCAAATTTTTAACCATGAACTTTCCTGGATCGGCGGTTCATATTGAGAAAAATATGCTGAAGTTTGGCGATTTCATACTTAGGTCACTGACTTACTCCCAGTGTTGGATTCGTGCGCCTTATATAGGCTTAAGGATGCTGGAACTGTATGCTGGAATATTTATGTTTTTGAAATACATTTTATTCGCCAATATGTATTCTACCTTCGCATGCAAACATCGCTTAAATACTATAAAAGCACGATACAATCAGTCATCACTGTCATGTAACAATAATGCATACCAAGGCTATAAAAATATCACATAAAAGTGCTAATAGTTATGCAGGTAAATTAGTATAACAAAGAGATTCCACCAATTCCCACGAACTTTTATTTATGTTTGTTAAATGCTTTTTTTGTATAACCGAAGAGGCTATTTTGCAGCTAATTCGTTGACCATGAATTGTAGGGGTTACCCTACGTCTACATTAAAGCGTCTTATTTCGAGACATAAAATGTTATACTTTTCAGATTGTTTACCAACTGATCCCAATATATATGTTTTACAATCAAATACTGAAATTGTTATCAATGTTTTTAATAGCAGATGTGATGTGATGTAAAAACATTTGTAAGACATTGCAAGTCCAAAATAAATAAACAAAAGGTTCTGTTTCTGTTTTACAGAAAGTACATTTGTCTGAGTCACTTATATTCATAAGAAAATGCTGGAAGTTACTGAGTTGTATTTTGATTAAGCAACACGCATTGACGATACTTATAATACTAATAATAAATAATACAATTATATCAAGGAAGTTTTAATAATAAAAGTCATTTATATATTATGATATGACCTTAATAATTACTCAACATCATTTAATTATACCTTTAATAATTGAGGTGTCAGAAGTTTCTAAATCATTACTTCACTGAACAATCGATTAGTGCATAGATTCGATTAACTGCTAAGCTTTAAATTTCATGTTCTACATTAGAGCAGCTAAAATTATCAACATTGCAGCACCGACTACAAGTATTTTGAATTACCAAATGCCTATAAAATATATCAATAAACAAAATTTGTGAAATGCAATTTACGGTTAGATAAAAAATCTCAAGCGCCAGCATGATATGCTGGAAGTCAAAAATAAATTAAATAATGGATTATAAATTTGAATATGAGCTGGATTAAAATTCGTTGTAGGAATGATACCATTCATCAATTGTAAGTACTTAATATCTCCAATGACAAACGTTAGTTCCACAAAAGATTAATTAGGACAAATTTCAACTGGCAATTTCATCATCATCATCATCATCATCATCATCATCATCATCATCATCATCATCATCATCATCATCATCATCATCATCATCATCATCATCATCATCATCATCATCATCATCATCATCATCATCATCATAATAATCATCACGAGCTTGGGGTATCCAGCTGACTAACTTATGTTCACTAATAAACTCTGTAAAATGCAGTTTCGTCAAAAGTATGTTGGATACCAAAAATCACAGAAATCGAATATTTTTGGTAGCAAATTATAGACAAATATTGTGGCTTTTAATGTTTGAATGTAACATAGGTGATTCTCTATACGTGATATAGCAATGAAAAATATGTTTACATCTCATAAACTCTCATCAAGGAGTCAAATGGAAAAAAATAATGTTATAAAACAAACATTTCCATAAATAAAAACACGTTTTTTTTTTATAAAGAATGTTTTTCAAAAGGCACAAATTATGTTGTGCAACTGTTTGGTTATCGAATAAATGGTTGTTATCAATTTGATAATAAACTTTACTTAGTGAAATACCTCTAAGAAACATTCAAAGATATAACAAATTATAAAAACAATACTTAAGAAATAATTCGTGTACGTTATAGTTTGTTGTCGAATAACACACGGCCGGAAGTTTAGATGCGTAAACATTACAACAATATAATACCAATAAATATATGATGTTGGAAACAAATAAACAATAACAACATTTCACTAACACATTTTTTTAATCTTTCCTGAAATGTTTCGCCTTAATAGGCTTTTAAAAAGCTATTTGTAGCAAATTAAATGACGTCATGACGTAAACACAAAAGTGACGCAAATTAGCGCCAAACAGATTGAACGATCCGAATTCCAAATAAAATGTATAACCCAAGAAACTTAGAAGATATATTATTATTGTGTGTTACAAAACAAAAACCGAATGGTATTTCCAATACAAATACATACTTTGAGTTATCGCGACCTAGAAAATATTTTTTTTTAATAAAAAGCTAATCAAGTCCAATTTATGACACATGTGGTAAAAATATTGAGAAAATAAAACATCTATTTTTGGAATGCAAACACATACACCTTTTATGGAATCGGTTGACTCCTTTCTTGGACAAAACAACTACACGTTAAACTATCCTTTTTACTGGTAGCTTTAGAAATAAATCATTACAAGCACAATATGTTAATAAAATTGTGAAGTTTATTATTATTTTTGACATAAAACACAGGAAATTAAACATTCTAATTGTGAAAGAGATATCCTTTAGTTATGATAGGTTGAATATTTTCGAAACCAAATGGAATCGCATTAATGCTAGTCAAATCATCATTATCGTCATCATCATCAGCAACAGCAGAAGCATCATCAATATCAGCAGCACTAATTGCCACTATTAGTATACTAAGGATCATGATCATTATCGTCATCATCACCACCATCATCATAGCATTAGCACCATCATCATCATCATCATCATCATCATCATCAGCAGCAGCAGCAGCAACAGCATCATCAATATCAGCAGCAGCGGCATCACCACCATCATAGCCACTATCATCATAGAATAAGCATCAGCACCAGCATCATCATCATCAACATCATCTACGGTAGCTTCAACAACAACAGCACCGTTGTTGTCGTTTTTAATGGTATTGTTGTCAAATCAATTGCACACACGTCATCATGTATCATCATTGTCCTTTAGCTCTTCATATGATCATCAAATTCAACCTCATTATCATCATCAATAACATGTTAAACAACTCAGCTGAACTTACTTATGCATCAGATTATCATAATCATTAGAACTACATTAACAATAAGAAATGGCATTAAGTGATCGTATTCATACGGGAATCATTTACAACTGTACACCATTTACCTCTTCTACAGATTAAAATACACATTCCATACTCGTAATCAGTCAAGTATGCACGCCATATATTTTAGCATCAAATTGCTGTAATTAAGTCGAATGAATTACTTAATTTATTCATGGATATGGATCTTGAACACAGTTAACCGGAAGTGGCATTGGTATACGAGCCAACATACTGCACAAACCAATGTTCGTTTAATTATATGTATATAATTATTTGCACAATATTTCAAACTATTCAGGAACTGTATGATGATCATGTTAATATCAATTTCATGACTCATATATTACTTCACTTTATCTAGGCTTGTTCTTTAACACAGTTAATCTGAAGTCGCATTGATATGCGATTGAGGACGTCATCACCGATATTATCTATATAATGTGTAAAATGCATATCTTCAGCGATATCATCACTGTTATCACCATCATCAACAGCACTGCCACGTACAGACCATGCATCATCAGACCGTCCATTGGTGTTAGGTGTCCGGTCATATATTCGAAATCGTTTCACTTCAACATGCTCCCGAGCTTGGAGTTCCTGTTGGATGGGAATGTATTCCTCTGGTTGAATGTTATTTGCCGTGCAATTTGTCATTTTATTACCACAACAGAATTCCAATTTACACTCAACCGATTGAGTCAATGCACAGAATTTGTTCACCAGATGGCGCAGTTCTGGTGGAGACAATGTTGTATAACAGACATTCACATGTTTCAGAGATGGATGTAGCTGTAGGTCGATATAAAAAGGTAAATTCATGGTAAGCGTTTCCAGCTGTGAGAGGGATGCTAGTGACCGTGACAGTGACGGTACATCAACCTTCCAACCCTTGTTATACCTACCCGGCAGCCTCAGATGTTTTACATTCAGACTGTGCAGGGTCTCCCATAGACCAGGCGAGTCGCTAAAAACATTTAATGTACATGTATTGTTTAAATCTGTTGTTATATCTGCATTTCTAAGTGACAAGCTGGCTTCATCTTCCACACACGATGGCATGTCACTGCCCCGCAGACTAGTCTTCACCTCTGGATCGAATGAGGTTATAGTACAGCTCCACAGTGTGCACTTCACCCTATGATCGAGAGTCAACAGCGTGCTTAACAGACATCGTAGCCAGGTGGAGGAACATGTGACCTTCGATAATCCAATGTCGTCTAAGGAGGGCAGTACTGGAGTATAGTCTGCACACTGGGCTGGATCAGCACCGTTAAGTAGACACCATGTATAAATGGCCTCATTGTTTAAACTGTTGAAATCAAAATCATTCCAACTAATTTTAGTAAGTTTGTTATGAATGAGAAGTGGTTTCGGTAACACTTTCACATTATTGCTGATTTCTATCGACTTTATATTTTCAAACAGTGACAAATCAAGTCCGTCATATGTTGTACGTAGTTCGACACATTGAAGAGTCTTATAGTTATTAATGGAGAGTGGTAATAACGTTACTTCTTGGCGAAGATCAATTGACTGTAATTGTTCAAAATGTGACAAGTCAAGCGCTTTACATTTACAATTAAGTGTAAGATATTTCAACTTTTTCAGACCCACAAGCGCATGTGGTTGCACGGTTATATAATCATCACTGTCACAGAGCTCCAACAGTTCGAGGTTGTGACACAATGACAAGTCGAACTCAATACAAGATGTAGACGATCTGACTCCGTCCTCATCGTTTAGTGTAGATGGCCCATGATCCTCACGTGCAGGTAAGGCAACCTGTCCAGGTTCATGACAATCTGCAGACGACGCGTCTTGTGAACGTCTTGTTACATGTATGTTGTACAAATGACAGTTAACATTTAAAGATCGAGCACGTGAAGTGTTCAGTGTCCAGATCTGGATCAAATCTTCCTTATTAATACTGTAGAAGTAAAAGTGACTCAGATGTAGGTGTATTGGAGTGTTCTTGTTGGCTACAGCCTCCCTATAACCAGAGAGGATGCAGTCTTGGAAATAATCGTGATAATCGATATACACGTTAAGCTCATTCATCATTGCAGATAGTTTATTTGCTGCCGAGATGTTGAAGCCACACAGGAATATAAAAATTTGAGATATATCACGATATGATGTGTCATTGCGTAGGAGATATCCGGAAATGACGTCGTCAATTACGTCTGCGTTCCTATGGATATGAAAAGCAGCTAGGAATTCCTGGATGGTTTTATGGACAAACGACAATGTCTGATCAGTACATTTTTTACCTTTTCTTTGAGATAATAATCCTGAATCAAGTGCGAACTGTTTTGCAGTTGCAGACAAATGAGCCATTAAGTGTATGTCGCTGAACACTAGTGATGATTCTTTTTCATTTGAAAACAAAAATGAGAACGCAGCTTTGGCTATGGCATCTATATGTTCCATGTTTGGTTTAACATACATCGTGCGAGAAAAGCAGTTAACTGGTGATGTGTGATTTGGATCGAAATAACTAATTTGTGAGTTAGCTTTTTTACACAGATTTTCAAGCAGGGTAGTGTACAGTTCACACAGTGACGATCCGGTGAGACGCTCAGCTCTATCATCAACCCAGGTACAGAGGACAAGTGTGTTCAGCATAGGCGAAGATGATATTGACATAAGTTTGCGACTTATTAGGAATTCTTTAAACAGCACCACGCTTTTCTTTATATCATATGATTCGTCAAGTAGGCATCGTAGTATCCTTTCATTGAATTCTTTAGGATCGCTTATACCCTCTAGATCAAACAGAATGTCAATTTGTGAATTTCTGATACGTTCATCAGCGAGTTTCCATGGTCGAGAAGTTGTGAGCACAATGCAATGGTCCTTAGGAATTCCGTCCATCGAGGGCAGAACTTCTTCACCAGGCCACTCATCGAGACCGTCTTGAATGATGAGAAACATTATATTTTTCATTATGTTTAAGACCAGTTCGTATTTATTTTCCCATTCGTTTGCTGCAAAGATTTTGTGAATGATTTGGGTTTTTATCATCTGCGTTACATGTGTCTGTTCTCTCGAATCGCGCAACGAGATGAAAAACAGAAACCTGAATTTCTGAAGAATATCGACGTCACCAAACATGATTTGTTTTTTTGTGGATTGCACAATCGGCGCATAGACATTACACCAATCGTGAACTAATTTGGCAGCAAAAAACGATTTTCCGCTGCCAGGCTCACCTTGTAAATATATACGTTGAAACTCTCCGCAAAAGCAATCTCTATAATTCATTATTTGTTCTTGTTTCACGCGTTTACCATCTTTTTCAATTTTCATCTTGTGTAGTTTTGGATCGGCATATATTTCTTGTACTCGGATATCGAGACTGGGGTTCAATGTGGTCAGGGGTACGCAGATAACACTGTCACGGTAATGGTCGATCAATCGGCTGAGAAGATCTGAAATAATAATAATTATAATACAGCTCGATATAAACGGATAACGGTGTTGAAGGTTTCTTTTTGCAAGAGGGCCAATTGTCTAAGGTCGCTCCCCTGAGACTTAAAGGAACTGAACTGTTTTGAGAAGCTTGTGTGGTGTTTGTGTGATAAATATGATTTCTCAGCTTATTTTATACCCAGATTGAATTTAATCGTGACTGAAATGGCATAAGAATACAGTAAATAATCTGATTATGTTCCGTATAAATGTAGCAATTTTAATGTACTGACATGGTTTAAGTGAAAACTTGTAATACAAAATTTTGTAGTAAAATTCATTTTAATTAGTAATTACTTACCTGCTATCATATGCTACTCATCCCGAAGGATCGTAAATCATCCGGAATCTTTCTGTCCAAAGAATCCCACACTTTTCATAAACCCGTCGTTCAGGTCAGAACGGTCACATAGTGCCGTGTAGCCGTATAACTAAAAAGAGATATTACCCAGAATCACTCTTATTCCAATAAACAATATGAAAATATTAGACGAAGAGCGGGGTGGGAGGTGGGACTTACCGATAGCAGGTAAGTAATTACTAATTAAAATGAATTTTACTAGAAAAATTTGTTTTAATAGCTTAATTACGTTACCTGCTATCATATGCTGACTTTGCAGCTGCGGCGGGAAGGTTCGCGAAAATCTCCCCATCACAGCGGAACCCATATCTCGGGTTCTTAGCTAATCTTCGTTATTACGGTATTAACTTAATTCACGGATAAGCGTAAAATACCTATGCCGTAGAAGATACTACCGTTTGTGCAACCACAAGGGAGCCCAACAAATACAAGTTGTCCTGTTGGCACTCCAGAGAACGAAGATAAAAAGATGAAAAAGTGGTCTGATTCCTCCAGAAAGCAGCTTGAAGCACGTCAGAGAGTGGGGTATGATTAATTTATGCCCACGAAGCCGACTTTGCTCGTAATTCATGCGGTCTAATCTTAAAAAGGGATGAATCCCTTGAAGAAAGAGAAGAGTAAGCCCTTTTTATAGTCAAGGCTACCCAACAGGAAATAGAAGCCGCAGACACATCGCCCCCCCCCCTTTTAAGGGAATGAAGAGTTTCTTGCGAGATTTCGAATAGACTTTACTCTACTAAGATAAAACTTCAAAGACCTGACAGGGCAGAGGAGTCTATCTTCATCTTCATTTCCACAAGTTCTAGAAAGACTTGGGACCTTGAAGGGTTTAGAAGCCATTGAGGGGATTTGATTTTTAGCAAGGAATCCTGGCTGACACAACAAAGTGACAGAGCCATCGGAGGAATCAAAACGAAGATGGCTTTCTTCGATAGAAAGAGCATGAATTTCACTTCTACGTTTGGATGAAGCCATGGTAAGAAGGAAAACGGTCTTCCAGGTTAGGAACTGTAAAGAAGCCTGATTAAGGGGTTCATAGGAAGCTTTAATTAGCGATCCAAGAACACAAGCCAAATCCCATTTGGGGGTTAGAGAACGAGACACAGGACGTTTAAGTTCCATGGCTCGTATCAGTTCCGAAATGGCTGGGTAAGCACAGACTTGTGATGACTTACGAAAAGCCAAGGTATGCGAAAGCACAGATCTGTATCCTTTGATGGAGCTAAGAGAAAGTTTCTTATCATCAAAGAGATAGATTAGAAAATCCGCTATGCGTCTAGCAGAGGGATTGAGGGGATCAATTTTCCCTCGAACACACCAATTAGAGAAGAGTTTCCAGCGAGCATCATAGACTGCTCTGGTGGACTTTCTCCTTGCAGAGGCAACGAGCGTTGAAGCCCTGACAGAAAAGCGTTTCTTCTGCAGGGATTGCCTGATAACGGCCAGACGTGTAAGTGGAACATGTCTGGATCCAAGTGAAGTCTGCCTTTCTTCTGAGATAGGAGATCTGACCTGTGCGGGAGTTCCCTGGGAAATTCGCACAGGAGACCGAAAAGGTCGTTGAACCAGGATCTCCTGGGCCACCAAAGGGCTATCAGGAGGATCCGGCAAGAGCTCACACTGATTTTCCCTAAGATTTGGGGAATTAGAAGGGTTGGGGATAAGCGTAAGCGTCCAGTTGATCCCAATCGAACGAAAGTGCGTCTACCGCCCACGCTGCTGGTTCGTACACTGGACTCACATAAAGAGGAAGTCTGTGGTTGTCTCTGGTCGCAATCAGGTCGACCAGTGGATAACCGAATGTGAGGAATATCTGGTTGGCCACTTCCTGATGAAGTGTCCACTCCGATGGAAGTAACTGGTGTTTGCGAGACAAACCGTCCGCCAGGGCGTTGAGACGACCTGGTATGTGTTTGGACAAGAGAGAGACGTTTAGGCTCTTGCAAAGAACAAGTAAGTTCATTGTTTCCAGATACAGGGAGTGAGAGTGTGTACCGCCCTGTTTCTGGATGTAAGCCACGACTGATGGGTTGTCTGTCGATACCATCACACAGGAGTCCCGAAGATGTGATTGGAATTGAGAAACAGCTAGAAAGACTGCTCGCATTTCGAGATTGTTTATGTGCAGGAGAGACTCCTGAGGAGACCACAATCCTGATAATGTCAGGCTGCGGGGTTCCAGGTGAGCGCCCCAACCTTCCATGCTCGCATCCGTTATGAGATTTAAAGAAGGTTGCGGGGAAAGAAGCAGTACTCCTGCCAACAGGGTCTCCTCGTCTAGCCACCATTGAAGTCGGGGGACTAAGGACGGAAAGATGGGAATTTGTGTTAGCAGATTGTCTGGAGACCATTTCCATCGAGCTGAGAGATAGTGCTGAAGAGGACGTAGGAAGAGACGTCCCAATTGCACGAAGTCTGCTACAGAGCTCAGGATACCGTTGAGTGAGAGGAAATCTTGAGCTGTGATATGAGATTGGGACAGCACCCATCTGACCTTCAAAAGGAGGTCTGATACACGTTGCGGTGAGACCCTGACCCGATTGATGTGGGTCAGAAAATTCATTCCCACAAATATGAAATCCTGAGAGGGAATGAGGTCTTACTTAGCTACATTGAGAAGGAGTCCTAAAGAGAGGAGCTCCTTCCAAGAGAACTCTAGATGTAGCAGAAGCAGTCGACGATCGAGCTGGTGTAAGAGCAAATCGTCGAAATACTGAAGCAGTTGAACCCCGTGTAATCGGAGGTGTGCGCCCACTGCGTCCATGAGTTTGGTGAAAACTCGTGGAGCTGTGGCCAATCCAAAGGGCATCGCCCGAAACTGGTAGACCTGGCCTCGAAAGGAGAAGCGCAGGTACTTCCGGTAGTTGGGATGAATGAACATGGAAGAATGCATCTTCCAGGTCCAAGGAAACCCCCCAGTGCATGGGTTTGATGGAGCGCCGAATGAAGGCAGGAGTCTCCATCTTGAAAGTAGGTTTGACTAGAAACGTGTTGAACACTTTTAAGTCTATGACTGGTCTCCAGGAGCCGCTTTTCTTTTGAACAAGGAAAAGGCGACTGTAAAATCCTGGAGAACAAGGGTCGTGAACCCTTTCTACCGCCTGTTTTTCCAGGAGTCCGAGAATGGAGTCTGGAAGTTGTGGATGCGGAGATACCAGATCTATTGAGACGCGAGAGAGTGGGTGCCTTTTTTCGAATTGAAAAGTGAGGCCATGTGTGACAAGAGAATGAACCCGCGCGTCCGAAGTTATTTGGAGCCATCGATTTGCGAAGTGCATAAGTCTGGCCCCGACTGGTACCTCCGGCATCAGAGGTTGTGGCGGTAGAAAGGGGTATGACCTAGGGCTGACCTTTTGGAGGTCCACCCTTGCTGGAAGAAGGATTAAATGACTTCTTGTCCGCATTGGGTTTGCCCTTACTCCAATTTTGGTTTACAGAAGGCTTCCGATAGGAAGATGTTCTGTTCTGAAAAGAATGCCTATTTGTGGGCTGACGTGGAGCAGACGGACGCTTAGTAGGGAATCTGTCCCTTTTAGCGTTCTTGGCCGGTGGGGCTCCTGGGGGCTTAGAAACAGGGCGCTTAAAAACCACAGGGCGCTGGCCAGAGTTGCTCCTAGCTAAGGAGGCATGTATCTGATCTTCACGATCAGCAGTAAGTGCCGACTGTGTCCTCCCTCCGAAAAGAGAATCTGCTGTTAGTGGAGCAGTTCGAAGGGAGTTAACGCCTGTTTCCAAAAGGAAATTATTGCGCAAGGAAGAGAGGAAGAGAGGATGAGGTCTCTCCGAAGCCTTAACATCTCAGACATAGACGACGCAGCATTGTGAGATAAACACTGCGTAGTACGTGAAAGATGTATCAACAAGGCACCGAGCTCCTCTGGGATTGAATCAGAGAGCTCCCAAACCAAGTCTGAGGCTGTGGCTGCGATGAGATCTAGCTGGTTAGCCAGACCTATGGAACGGCGTTCTCTCAGCTCCCAATTTTCCAACAATTTTACCTGCTATCGGTAAGTCCCACCTCCCACCCCGCTCTTCGTCTAATATTTTCATATTGTTTATTGGAATAAGAGTGATTCTGGGTAATATCCCGTTTTGGTTATACGGCTACACGGCACTATGTGACTGTTCTGACCTGAACGACGGGTTTATGAAAAGTGTGGGATTCTTTGGACAGAAAGATTCCGGATGATTTACGATCCTTCGGGGTGAGTAGCATATGATAGCAGGTAACGTAATTAAGCTATTAAAACAGCTGGCAAACCACATGGTGAAAATTTGTTTCAACGAACGAAAATCATTTTGGAACACATGCGAAATATCATTAGAACACATGTTTTGAGGAATGTTTATTATGATTGGACCACACATGTAACTTGTGTTAAAGTGTTAAAATGGTTTACAATATCTATATAAGGGAAACTGTCCCACAACTGGACGTCATGATTTTTAACGGACTGGAACCATTTGCGAACTTAGCCTATATACAACAAGAAATATACTCTGGCCAAATTCGATGAAGATTTGACGAATATGTGAATTCTAGAGTGTTAAAAAGTTGTTTCACTTAATATTATGTTGAACAAAATTTTGACCGAGCGTGATTCCGGTTCGAATTCACCCGAGATTGTATTGGGAACAATTATCTGGCCAAGTTTCATGAAGATTTGACAATGAATGTGGTCGGACTAAAGCTTTTAGTAGGCATATGTTGGGTTGAGGTGACATAAGACAATCAAGTAAATTACAAAGTTTTAATTGGCATTTTACATACAAGGTATACAATTCACAAAATACTCAATATATTAAATTTGTTTTGGCACCAGGGATGTCGTGAATTTTACGTAATAGCGATTAATTGTGTTGAATAGTGTGGAACTTGGTCAAATTAGCATTCTGATGAATTATTTGGGATCCTATATGAGGTGCAAAGCTAAAGTTTGATAGTATTACATGCATTCATGTGATGCACGAGATTTATATAAGTCGCCTGCATCAAATGACTGCATTGTTTTGTATACTGGTATATACTGCGTTTTGTACTTCATTGATTAAGATTGTATTAAATTGGAATCATGGGATTACAAAATGTTAAATAAAAGGTGAACAGTTTGTTGGTGTTTCATATTATAATACTATCATGTGTGGCAAAGGGAATCTCCGTCACAAGGGATACTGGTTATACCAGGCATATTTTAGTTTGCAATGACCAAATAAATAACGTATTGACCAATCCCTAAATAAGTAATGTTTCCGTGCCAAGAATCGAGCCCACCGACCATGGTATATGTGGTTCAGCGCTCTAGCAACCGAGTTAGCCAGTGTGTATTAAAAACTGCATTTAAAGCATTTTAGTTAATGATTTGCATCACAGAGTGCTGTCAGTAAAGGTTAATGTGGGTTAAAATTTACCACTTTTAATTATTGTTCGCGGTACATTTAAAGTTTCAATATCAATAACCTAACAATAATCATTTCACAGTAACAAAAGAGAAGGAATTCTGTACTTGCAGGGGTTTTTTTTAGAAAAAGGGGAAGACGCTGGACGCTGGGTAAAAGGGGAAAATCGAGCGCGAAAAAGACATATTTGGGGAAAAAATAAAAACTGTTCATTTCAATGTCTATAACTCGCCTACAGACTTCAGGTTTTTTTTTAGAAAAAGAGACATGTCTCTGACCTTTTTGTTCTTAAACACATGAACAACTATGATATTAAAGTCAAAGTCCTAAATAAAGTTGCAGGGGTAGATCTAATAATGGGAAATGTTTTCAACTGGGGCCGGGGAACGATTTCAATATTGTGATTTCAATTTCATGATGAATGGGTTGACGATTTAGATCTGCTACAGTATTGGAAGGGAAAGGTGCGGCAGCTGCCGATTGTCTACTTTCACTTTCACAATAATCCGAGAGTATTAATCGATGTTGATTACATGTACCTCCGAATCCTGCTGGGTTTCAACGGTTTTTGATGATTCATTCTTAAAAAATGCGTCAACGCAATTAATATTTTCCGAGTCCGAACGTTTTATTTTGTTCGTGTATGAACGCCAATTGTGAGACTTTTTTTCTGTTTTAACGTTTATACCCATCTTGGCTTTCACATAACCCGGATGAAAACTCGACTGGTTTCCGGTAATTTATTGACGAATCACCCTTCTCGCGCAAGACCGGAATCCAGTAAAATAGTCACATGATTAATACGATTAGTTGCCCGGTTTCCATGACGTAATTTAAGAGCTATATATAGAATCACTGGGATTCCCAGATTTGAGTGTTCGTCGGGAGAGAGAGAGAGCGAGATCGTTGTACATGGTACAAATAGGATAAGTGTCGACTTCCCAAAAGAAAGAAAAAAACATTTCTTTGAGGGTAAAATATTATATTTTGGTGAAAAATTATATTTTTGGAGGGGAAATGGTAGTTTTAGGGGAAACATTCTGGTAGGGGAAGACGCCGATTATCGGCGTCACTTTCTTAGTAAAAAAAAAACCTGACTTGTAATTATAGTTTCCGGTACATTTAAGGTTGAGATATCTATAACCAAACTTTAATCACTTTACAGCAACAAAAGAGAAGGAATTTTGATATTTAAAGCATAATTCCCTCATTATTGTTTTAACGTTCATGACCTGATCCATTCTTAAACTCGGCCGAGATATCATTAAAACAATGTTCTAAGAAGGTTTCAAGAAGATTGGACCAAATTGTGACGTAAAGATTATTCATATGGTTTCACTATAGCAATTTAAGGAAATTATTTAACCCATTAATGTCTAGCGTTTAGAAAAAAGGACTTTGCAAACAGCGTAGACCCAGATGAGACGCCGAATGATGCGGCGTCTCGTCAGGGTCTGCGCTGTTTGCTTTACGGAATTTCAGTAAGTAATATTCAAAATATAGAAATAAATATACTAGACGTCCCTAAGTTTGAAAATAAATTGATCCAATTTAGAAGGATGGGAGAGTCCACTAGGCATAAATGGGTTACAGGAAAACTAAAACATCGCGGTGGGGGAATTTTCCAAAGGACTGAAACAGTTTTCGAACTAAGCCGAGTTGTTATTAGAACATATATTCTGAGAACGTTTCATGAAATTGGGCGCAATATTTGATAAATGACGCACGGTTTCACTATAGACATATGAAGAAAACTACCCTGCCCCCTCCCGGCGCCCATGTTTTTAAATTGACCAGAGCCATTTTCGAACCGGTATATAATAAGAACACATATTATGAGTTACGTTCAATAAGATTTGACAAAATGTGCCCAGCGTGCTCACACCGGTTTACCATAGGCATACAAAGAAATTGGCCCCGCCGCCTTTTCAAGAACTGTAAGCAATTTCCAACTCAGACAAAATATCATTAGAACAAACAATCTGAGAAAGTCATGAAGATTGTAAAAATGTCGTATATTAGAGTGTTTATATATAAATTTTTGAAATTTTACATAGTTAACTTTTGACCCATTTGATCCACTTTTGAACACGGCCGGGATATCATTTGGTCAAATGTTTTTTTTAAGTTTCATGAAAACTGGGAAATAAAATATAAATGGGGTCTATAGGGTATTTCTAAGGTTACTTTGACGACACACGACGAACGACAGACAAAATGTGATCACAAAAATTCACAATGAGCACGTTGTTCTCAGATCCTCTAAAACACAGATACATCGTAAAGACGACGTAAATAGTTTAACTGAATACACTCGTTTTATTTGTATGCGTAAGACACCGAGGGCAAACTCAATGAGACACGTGCAATCAGGTTCATGGGACAGAATGACGGACAGTCTGACCGACGGACGGGTGGACGGTCGGGAGGGAGGGTTTGGGGCGGGCGGACGGCCGGGATGGAAGGCGGGCGATTGGAAGGAGAGATGGACGGCAAAACAGACAATAAAAAGGGCGTTGGCAGGACGGACAAACAACAATACGCACATACAGAAAGACTAACGCACGGAATGACGGATGGAAATGAAGGAAACAACAACAGGGCCAAAGGGCCTTATGTCAATCTCTTAAGGTATGTCAAAACCTATTTGTTTTGTCTTGACTTTGTGATGTGTGTGTGTGATTACTGTAGTTTTATTTTTTTTTATCTGTGTGACACATATTTGATAAGGTATGAAAACTAATTACAACAAATACAAGAGTTTACTATAAACATCTTAAAAAACAGCAACCCCAAAGGATGGTCGATTTCTACCCCAGAGGCATGATTTGAACAAGCTGATCAGACGAACATCATACGATTGGGCACATCGAATATGAAAAACGTAACAGTTGCAGTTTCACGGAATTTTGACATACAAGTCTGCATAAGTACATACATGTACATACATCTACACACGTACGTACGGACACGCACACACAGACAGACACACACACAGACAGACATACACACAGACAGACATACAGACCTACTGACTGACTGACCGACTGACTGCCTGATGGACGAACGGACGGGCTGACTGACTGACTGACTGAGAGACAGGCATACAGACGGACGGGCGGGCGGGCGGGCGAACGGGCGGGCTGGCAGGCAGGCAGGCAGGCTGACAGACAGACAGACAGACAGACAGACAGATTTAATTGACCGTCTGATCGGGGAGCCGGACGACTAGCGCGAATCCTAAACTTGTCTGTATTTCATTTAGGGGGATAAGGTTGGCAAACAATCATCTCTATAAATTTAATTATTGTGTTTGCAGTTAAATTGCTTATGTACAAAGAGGATTTGAGTTACTAGGGAAACATTAAAAACTGCCTTTAAATAATGCAAATACTCTGATGCAGTTTTTTGTTACGCGCGGCTCATAAATCCGAACGGATAAGTCAGTTAATTATGTATGGTTTTATTGATATATTTCTATTCGGAATCCAATTAAATTGAAGGGGAGGCTATCTTTAATATTACTCTTTTTTACTTTAAATAAAATTAAAAACACCCTATAAATTTAACATGTGATAGCAGTGGTACCGTTTATCAATAAGAGAGATAACTGCTGAGAAGAGTTAGTCAATCTCGTCGCAGTAATTATCTCCCCTGGCAAATTGAAGGTGGATAGTTTATTCTCAAGTAAAATCCTTTCGAATTAAAACGTTTGTCTACTTTAAGGAAAGTCAATGTAATAATCTACCAAAAATATTGTTTTATAAATGGTTAACAATAATAAGAACATCTGTATAGATTGTGCTTATGCCTGAATTTATACGCATAAAGAACATCCAAAACAAGAGGGCCATCAGGCCCTAAGGCGCTCACCTGAAAGCCAAAGGAACTAGACTGTTCTGAAAAAAATGCAAGCTGATTTATGAAGATTTTTTTGGACCAAAATTGTGACTTTTAACATGTTTTTTTTATATTTGACCTTGTGGCCTAGTTTTTAACCCTCATATGACCCAGCTTCATTCTCTGGCAAAATTTTATTGGGACAAATGGTCTGACCAAGTTTCATGAAGATTGGCCAATAAATGTGGCTAATATAGTGTCAACAAGTTTTCACTCAAGCCATATAAGGACAACTGCCCCCCCCCCCTGGCGGCCATGTTTTTCAACAAACCATAACCATTTTCAAACTCACTCAAGCCATTGTTAGAACAAATGTTCAGATCAAGTTTCATAAAGATTGGATAATAAATGTGACTTCTAGAGTGTTAACAAGGTTTTGTAGTAAATAGCCATTTAAGGAAAAATGCCACGCCCCCTTGCAACCATGTTTTTTTAACTGATCTCAACCATTTTGAACTTAGCCCAGATATTATTAGTCCAAATATTCTGACCAAGTTTCATGAGCATTGGACCACAAATGTGACTTCTAGAGTGTTAACAAGGTTTTACAATACAGTAAAGCCAATAAGGAAAAGTGCCCCGCCCCATGGTGGCCATGTTTTTCATTCAACTGGAACCATTTTCGAACTCGTCCAAGATATTATTGGGACACATGTTTGACCAAGTTTCATGAAGATTGGACTAAAAATGTGACTTCTAGAGTGTTAACAAGGTTTTACTATAGCCATATAAGGAAAACTGCCAAGCCCCCTGGCGGCCATGTTTTTCAACCAACCGTAACCATTTTGGAACTCTTCCAAGATATTATTGGAGCACATCTTCTGACAAAGTTTCATGAAGATTGGACTAAAAATGTGACTTCTAGAGTGTTAACAAGGTTTTACTATAGCCATTTAAGGAAAACTGCCACGCCCCCTGGCGGCCATGTTTTTCAACCAACCGGAACCATTTTCGAACTCGTCCAAGATATTATTGGGACACATGTTCTGACAAAGTTTTATGAAGATCAAACAATAAATGTGACTTCTAGAGTGTTGACAAGGTTTTACCATACAGTAAAGCCATATAAGGAAAACTGCCCCCTCCCATGGTGGCGATGTATTCATTCAACTGGAACCATTTTCGAACTCTTCCAAGATATTATTGGGACATATGTTTTGACCAAGTTTCATAAAGATTGGACTAAAAATATGACTTCTAGAGTGTTAACATGGTTTTACTATAGCCATATAAGGAAAACTGCCACGTCCCCTGGCGGCCATGTTTTTCAACCAACCGGAACCATTTTCGAACTCGTCCAAGATATTACTGGCACACATATTCTAACAAATTTTCATGAAGATTGGACTAAAAATGTGAATTCTAGAGTGTTAACAAGGTTTTACTATAGCCATATAAGGAAAACTGCCACGTCCCCTGGCGGCCATGTTTTTCAACCAACCGGAACCATTTTCGAACTCGTCCAAGATATTACTGGCACACATATTCTAACAAATTTTCATGAAGATTGGACTAAAAATGTGAATTCTAGAGTGTTAACAAGGTTTTACTATAGCCATATAAGGAAAACTGCCACGCCCCCTGGCGGCCATGTTTTTCAACCAACCGGAACCATTTTCAAACTCGTCCAAGATATTATTGGGACACATGTTCTGACAAAGTTTCATGAAGATCGGACAATAAATGTGACTTCTAGAGTGTTAACAAGGTTTTACTATAGCAAACTGCCACGCCCCCCTGGCGGCCATGTTTTTCAATCAACCGGAACCATTTTCGCACTTGTCCAAGATATTATTGGGACACATGTTCTGAGTAAGTTTCATGAAGATTGGACAATAAATATGGCCTCTAGAGTGTTGACAAGGAAAATGTTGACGACGCACGACGGACAAAAGGCTATCACAATAGCTCACCATGAGCACGTTGTGCTCATATGAGCTAAAAACAAATCATGTATTCCGGATTTTCATAATTCCGTCTTAACAGAGTTGTCGTTCGTGCGGGACGGTTTACCTACTTCCGGTGTCAATATAAACAATGGGAAAATACTACTGCTGCATCTTTGAATGTCACAATTTTATTCGCAGAGTCAGAAATTTTCTTAAAAACAAGTTAATTAGTTTGTGTCGGTATGACTGATCTTTCAGACACTGCAGCATGGTGTTTGAGTCAGTATAACTGATGTTTCAGACACGCAGCATGGTGTTTGTGTAAGACACTGCAACATGAAGAATGGTCTTCAAAAATTATATGTCTGATACAACAGTTGGATGTCTATGTCAGTATAACTGATATATTCGATTTAATAGTAGGATATTTGTCTTAGAAGTACGGTTGTTATCAACATAACACATACAGTTTCTTCATAAGTTGAACTGATTTGTCAGCTTGGTAGTAAATTGTTTTCCTAGTGTGCAAATAGGTTATAACCACAATTTATTATAAAGACAAACCTGCTATGCCTCGATCGTATTCGTCTAGCTCTTTTTCATTCGCTGCTTGCTTTATGCGGTTGATACTTTCTTGTGTCTTGTTTTCAATGCTTTGTTCTCCGGCCTGAATTTTATCCTCTAAAGCATCCAGACCTTCTTTCAGAGTCCTTTCAGCCTCTTCAGAAAAACGTTTTGCCTGTGTGAGGATCTGATTGGCTTCTATTACCAGCTTGCCCAAATCGTCAAGTGAAATACGATCATTCTGCAACTACATAAATTATTTGCGTTTGTAGACTTACATCAAAACAGATTCTCATAATATATCTAATTAAAGTATTATATAGTCTGTGATTTTATTTAACAGAACTAGTGTTTATATTTTCATTAAGAAGAGGACCTGCAAGGCCCAAAGTCGCTCACCTTAGATACAAAGGAACTGACTTGCTCAGTGCAGCCCCAAGATATCATTAGAAAAATTGTTCTGACCAAGTTTCATGCAGAGAGAACTCTACATGTAACTTGTAGAGTGTAAAATAGGTTTTACTATAGCCATATTAGGATAAATTCCCCAAGCACTGGCAACGATGTTTATCAACAGACAGGAACTATTTTTGAACTGATCCAATATAGTATTAAAACAAATGATCTGACTAATTGTTTAAAGATTGGACAATTAATGTGACTTTAAGAGTGTTAACGAGTTTTTACTATAGCCATTAACATATAAGAGAAAATGCCACGCCCCATGGCGGCTATGTTTTTCATCCAACCAAAAGTAATTACAAGATTTATAAGGACAACTCTTCTGACCAAGTTTCATTAAGATCAGACAATAAATGTGGCCCCTGGAGTGTTAACAAGGTTTAACAAAAGTAATATGTAGCGATATAAGGAAAAATGCACGCCCCATTGAGGCATTTTTTTCAAGAAACCGGAACCATTTCGAACTCGTTCACGATATCATTAAAAAAAATGTTCTTACCAAGTTTCATGAAGATGAGACAATAAATGTGACTTTGAAAGTGTTAAAAAAGTTACACTATAGCCATTTGTAGCCATATCAGGCGAAATGCCCTGCCCCCTGGTGGCAATATTTTTCAACAGACCAGAATCATTTTATTTTGGAACTTAATCAAGATGTCGTTGGGACGCATTTTTTTACCAAGGTTCATGAAGATCGAACCATAAATGTTGACTCTAGGGTGTTAACATGGTTTTACTATAGCCATATAAGGAAAAAAGATTTTCAATGCTTTTCAAACAACTGCAACCATTGTCAAACTCGTTCAAGTTATAATTGGGACAAATCTTGTGACCAAGTTTCACGATGATCGGACAATAAATGTGGTTTTAAGAGTGTTAACAAGCCTTATAAAGAAAAATGCACCGCCCCTTGGCAGCAATGTTTTTAACAAACTGAAACCATTTTCGAACTCGTCAAAAATATCATTGGGACAAATATTGTGACCAAGTTTTATGATCATTAGGCAATAAATGTGGTTTGAAGAGAGTTAACATGGTTTTACTAAAGCCATATAAGGAAAAATGCCCCTCCCCATGGCGTCTAGGTTTTACAACCAACTGGAACCGTTTTCAAACTCGTCCAAGATATCATTAGAAAAAATCTTCTGACCAAGTTTCATGATGATCGGACAGCAAATGTGATCTCTAGAGTGTTACCAAGGTTTTACTATTGCCATATAAGGAAAAAAGCCCCGCCCCCTGGAGGCCATCTTTTAAAAGCAACCACAACCATTTTCGAACTCGTCCAAGATATCGTTGAGACAAATCGTCTGACCAAATTTCATGAGATCAGACAATAAATGTGGCCTCTAGAGTATTAACAAGACAAATGTTGACGCCGCACAACGCACGACAGTCAAAAAGCGATCACAAAAGCTCACCACTAGCACATTGTGCTTAGGTGAGCTAAAAAGATTTCAAGCGCTATTTTCTAATGACACAACCAAACACCTGTGCAATAAAAAAATCAAACCATTTTACATTAACTGTTTGATATGATATTTTTCTCAAATATACTGCAGTATTTCATTATCTGGACATTCGTCTGTTCTGTTATGAAGTTATTATGTTTCCCGCCCACTAAAAGCGTTTGTTAATAGCATACTGGTCTTAAAATGTTTCAATATCAAGATAAAATACAAATATCTATTGGTATGTGACAAAGACTCACTTTTTGCATTAATATATCTTTGTTAAAATATTCCTGTAAACAATTGCTCTGTACATACATTCTTTATATTATATACTTGTTTAAATAGCGACAAACAACACAAACACAATCAATTTACATCACTGAGTTTCCTGCGCGCTTTTGTTGCTGAGGGATCATGCACTAAGCAGACCGAATCAGACAGTAAGGTGGACAGTGTCAGGAAGAAGTACTGCAGATCAGCATCTGTAACCTTGCAGTTGGCAGTGTGGCGTACATCTCTGCCTATTTGACGGACCTATAGAGAAAAGGACCAAGAGAAGAAGTATTGAGGTAAACCTTCACACGCATGTTCTGCCAGCGTCGAAGTGATGACATGTGATAGTAAAAATGCTTAAATATACAAAGACTTTTAAATAATACTTGTATAATTCATACAATGAGAACAAGCAAATTCGTAGAATTGATATCCCCCGCAGCATATGCTTTGTTTGAGGATGGGTGCAAATCGGACGTGGCGTTACAAATGAAATCATGGAAAGTGAGGATGAAGTTGGGTGTGGCAATCCAAATTTCTAAATCTTGCTTAACTTATTAAATCCAAACAGAAACATTTGATTATTTCCAAAATAATGTATCCAATTTTTTTTTTTAAATATTCACATTTTACAAATAAAAACTGCTTTAACAAATATAAAAATAATATAAGAATGTTATAAAATAAAACTAATTATTTATAGACATAAAAACAATCATAAGATATTGTTTATAACAAAAAACAAACATCAATAGTTTATAGTAAGCACATTTATGTTTCAATAAAAAGTAATTTTATTCAATTAATTAACAAAGAAAACAACCAAAATTTGAAAACATCTTATTATTTTTATATTAGAACTTTATAAAATTAAATTGAATGCAAATAAATATCCTTATTAGAAAAAACATGAGTTGACAGTACATGTACTTGCAATGTATTTATATTTTTTGTCTTATTTTCACATTTGTTGACCACAAATAGTCAAGCAAAATTAATTTTCAGATTGAGAAAGTATTTGTTACAACAATTTCCTTACGTTGGAAAACTAACTGCAAATAAATAACTATATTTTTAGTACCAAATTAAACAGACGTATTTTTAAGTCATTAGGCATTCAGAGATACATCCATGTTGTCGTATATTTACGACGCTAGGAATTCACACTTTAGATTATTAGACGCATTTATAAATGACGCTACAAACTCCACTCTGTAGATAAATTGGATGCATTTATACGACGCTAGGGCTGAATGGGTAAATAGAGATGCTATAACCTTATAGTAAAAAGTATTTTTTCAAGATACCAAGGGCCATAACTCCGTTATTTACAGATGGTGTACATTGCCATTTGGCGTGCTTCATCCTCTTATCCATACAGTACACTCCAAGCGTTTTCCCCCAAAAAACGCGCCCCCTTGGCGTTTTTTCTGCTAGCGAGTGTTCACGCGGCATTGGAAGAGCGAGGTGAACTCGATAAAACGCTCGGCGTTACGCCGCGTTAGCGAATTCCCACGGCGTGTATTACTTTAGCCTACATGTACTTGGTAAATGAAGACAATTTCCGTTCTAATCAATGACCGCCGCGCAACGCCGCGTTAGCAGTGTGCTACTGGGCATGCCAAACAATAAAAACATTGTTATAATAAATTGTTTAAATACTGTAGCACATGTATAAAAAAGAAAATTGTATAGAAAATTAATATATGTTTTAATTCACAGGTACGTCTACAATATGAAATAATACGCCAGGTGATCGTTTAAAGTTTATAAGGAAAAATGTTCCGTAAAATTTCCAAATGAGAATAATAATAAGTAATCCGAAACACACTACGATTTTAAATGTTAACACCACGTTTACAAACGCTTCCAATATACAGTCATCATGTATATTTCCCGACAAAAGCGCGCGAAAATTATGCTGCAAAGTACAAGGTCAAGGTATACTCCTGCAAAGCGTGCGTGTATTGATTTTTTGATACAAACTTTGTTGCGCAGAGAACACTTAATTCTGTTGATTTCGGTTAAAAGCTTCTTTGGTATTTTTTAACAAAATTATATCGCGAATAAGTTGATATTTCCTCCAAAATAATTTCAAATCGAGCACGCCGAATCTTTATCGTTATTATTTTAACAGTAATTGTACTGTAAACTAATTAAAGATGACATCTGGGCGGAACTGGATTACGTGTTCGACGTTATGAAAACACGCAAAGCTTGTCTACTGACCTATTGTGTAGACTGCTGTCTGCGGTGTTTTGACAAAAGGGATTAACATGTGTGAATGTCACTCTGCCGATTTGGTCCATAATTACTGGTAAACATTGTTTTGAATGTCAACGCAATTGAAATACAACTGTGAATATTTAATGTAACTATCAACTCAATAGTTACCATCTTCTTTAAGCAATAAATGGAATAACCTACCTACAAAGAGAAAATAAATGCATTAGCGAGCAGAGAATCGACTTTGTTCCGACAATTAAAACCATTCCTTATGCATTCGTTGAACGTGTTTACTTGAGTAAGTTATGCCTTCAGACAGGAAGCGGATTTTCTTTGATAACGTCAAACTGTCAATCCACAAAGATTTGCGAGACGTTTAGGGTCCTTGGTCATTTGTGTAAATGTTCAGTATAGAAAAAACACCTGCTTACATGAAAACCTTGGATTAAATTATCAAAATAAAAACAATGTTGCAAACTGTGATTATATTAATTGGTAAGTATCAGTTTAAAGATGACGTTTTGTTTGTCGTAAATCAACGAGTTTTCTATACAACTACTTCTACAACCACATGGGGATCGATCTATCTTGGTTGTTGTGTTAATGGTAAATTATATATATATAAATAAATATATATATATACTTGTAATACATGTAATTTTATTTGAAAATCAGGAAGTCAAACAAAGTTAAATTGATCGTTATCTCGTAAAACGCGGAGTTTCCCCCGCGTTGCTAACGCCGAGGGCCGCCGCGTCGGCTTATCAGTTTTGCCGATCGTTAACCGCAGCGTCCAAAATCATGCAAACGCCGCGTATCGCGGGATTTTCTTGATCTCCCTCCAGGTCAATCCCCGCGGAGTAAGGAGGGAAATTGGGGAAAACGCGTGGAGTGTACTGTATATATGCTCATACCAAGTTTCAATGAAATCCGCCAAAGCACTTCAAGATATGGCTCCGGACACAAAAGTGACAGACGGTCGGACAGCCGGACATTGCCAAAACAATATCCCTCCGCCTCTGGCCTCTGGCGGGAAATATATACTCATACCAAGTTTCAATTAAATCCGCTAAAGCACCTCCAAGATATGGCTCCGGACACAAAAGTGCCTATAGTAAAAAGCATTTTTTCAAGATACAAAGGGCCATAACTCTGGTTTTAACAGATGGTGTACAATGCCATTTGGCGTGAATCATGCTCTTATGCATATATATACGCATACGAAGTTTCAATGAAATACGCCAAAGCACTACCAAGATATGTCTCCGGACACAAAAGTGACGGACGGACAGCGGGACAACCCCAAAACAATATCCCTCCGCCTCTGGCGGGGGATATATACTCATACCAAGTTTCAATGAAATCCGCCAAAGCACTTCCAAGATATGGCTCCGGACACAAAAGTGCCTATAGTAAAAAGCATTTTTTCAAGATACAAAGGGCCGTAACTCTGTTTTTACCAAATGGTATACAATGCCCTTTGGCATGCATCATCCTCTTATGCATATATATACTCATACCAAGTTTCAATGAAATCCGCCAAAGCACTTCCAAGATATGGCTCCGGACACAAAAATGCCTATAGTGAAACGCATTTTTTCAAGATACAAAGGGCCATAACTCTGTTTTTAACAGATGGTGTACAATGCCATTTGGCGTGCATCATCCTCTTATGCAAATATATACTCATACAAAGTTTCAATGAAATCTGCCAAAGCACTTCCAAGATATGGCTCCGGACACAAACGTGCCGGACGGACGGATGGACGGCCGGACAACGCCAAAACAATATCCCTTCGCTACTGGCGGGGGATAATTAATTGCATGACTTAAATCGTGTCATAACACATAGAATAATACATATGAAAATTCTGTTAACAAACCAAACTTTGAAAATTGACACTTATATTCATTCTATTAGAATGGTGCATTTAGAGATTACCTTTTCTAGCGGGCATTGCTTATCAGGAGGAGGCGGTGATAGACATGCGGTGGAGACGCATGTCTGAAAATGAGTGCAGTTCAACATGATGCTTATCACACCATTAAAGTCAGATGCCTGCACAGAAGATACGCTGCTATATCCATCCCGTGGGAGGTAGCATTTGCCAATTTCCCACGGATCTATTGCCCATCTTTCAGCTTTAGTGTTTGCCCAACTAGGCTTATTAAATCTGTGTAACGATGTGATATTTTGTTTCACTTTAGTACATGTTTGGCATGACTTGTATTGCAGTGAATTGTGGAAAGAACAGTTAGTTCGTTTCCTCTTTTTACACACGTCCTGAGTTGGGCACGGTATAAGGTTTTGAATAAAGCATTGTCCACAACTACTTCCAACTGTTTTTTGGACGTTAATTAATTCCGTCACAACAAAGTCAGTCAATCCTTCCTTTGTCCAATTGAGGGCAATGTACGCTTTGAACCAGTTATTGGTCTGCTTTTCGGTGAAGATGTTGGTGTTGGCAGCCATCCCCACGAGACTACATGAACCATTCAGTAGAGAGTTAGTTTGCGAACAACCAAAGAGTAGATAGTATTATGGCACGTTGTCATATTCTTGTCCATGAGCATCCTCTGACCTTGTTATTGTTTTGGTTGCTTTATTTCTCCTATAATTAAATAAGTATTTTTTACAAAACGTAGATCGTCTGTTCAAAGAATAAAATTAACTGAAACATAAGACATATCATTTATAAAAAATGTATGTTGGTAAAAAAATATTTGTCATCTACAAGTGAATTGGTATATTTTACCAAACTCATGTATTCAGTTGAAAGAATAATATCAACTGAAAAATAAAGCATGTCATTTTATTACAGAGTGCCTGTAAAACCCCGCGTACACTCCATTACATTAGCAACACAATTTAATACCGTAAATGTTTGTGTTTGCATTTTTAAATTACACACATAATTTTATTAAAATGATATTTTCATGTCAGCAGCTTTGATATTTGACAGCTGCTGCGTTTGAAAATTTTGTCAGCAATTTTATATGCATCTTACTAAGCATTCAATCTCGAAGTAATGATTAACACGATATGAAAATGTCGTTTCCGCATGTTGTAGAAACGATCAATCATTTTAATCTGTTAGGTACATGTACATGCTATGAAACCATGAAAACGTGTTTATATAAGTGATCACATACGTAATCCGCAATGGGCTACGTTTTTGAAAAAAGCCACTTTAAGGGATTTAGCATCAAGCTGATCCTTTCAAAATCTTTTCAAAATCACACGCCATGTCAACTATAACACACAATTATTGTTGTTGCATAAAATGGTTGGCGTTGTTCGTATTGACTGATAATTAAGGATGTATTATGTTTAGTGTTTAGCTAACAACGATATGCAGATATCACACATATACAACCACTGAACGAAAAAGCTACCTGTGTGTCCAAAATATTTCCCATTCTGTTTTTACCTGTGATTTTAAGCAGAAATTTATGTTATGCTGTACGGTGGCTAGCTGATCTACAGTGAAGCACCTTTTCCTAAAGCAATACCAGAAATGGTGTAAGCTGTTATTCGATTTCTTTAACTGTTCAAATATCTTTTAACCTACGTTTCAAGTAATTTTACTGCACGTTAGGTAAGACTTTATTGGGCGGTATGATTTTGGTTGGTGTTTGGCTTTAATGCGTTTAGGAGGGGAATTGTCGTGGCTGTGTCTAAAATCAATACTAGATTGAATGAGTTTAGTCAGATGCTTAGAATTATGGATTTCAGGTGTTGGAACATAAAATTATTTATTCTACTTGAGCCCATTACGGAGATAATCTTACTTTTTATTATTGTCTGGAGTTCTTAAAATGTAAATGGTCAATTGCGAGGCCTTCTTTTATCCACAGGCACATTTAAAATACAGTCGTTCTCCAGTTCGGCTTTCCGGAGTCAATTCTTTCTTGAGGTAAACTTGAATTTTTTTAAGATGGATTCGAAATATTGAACCAAAATTGAGCCTTTTCCCTTGAGATTGTAGTAATTTCCCACATTGCCTGCCCTATTGATCACATTCGGCTCCGATCAGCTTTTGGGATTAGACTTTCCAGTGATAACACATGAATCAATTAAATAATTTAATAATGTGTTACGCCTCTTGTTTTCCTCAATGTCAACAAATTTATTACATTTTAAAGGTTTGTTGACGAGGCTTTACCTGGAAAACCTCCTCAAAAACATTATACAGAGACTGCGATTGAAGTTTGTTATGTTTACTAATGTTGTATTGAGAAACATATATTTTATTATTGTAGGGAGTTAAGTTGTAAATTATTATTGGTTGAGGATTTGTTTGGTATAAGAAAAACTAACAAATAACGTGTTTCAGCAAGTAAAATTTCTGAAGTTGCTGGCAAGGAAATTTAATTTCGAAGATTCCTATAAACACCTTGAGCTCAGGTGAGCTTAACAGTTTAGAATGTGAGATTATACTCATCTGATTGAACACATATTTATATGGAGCGTTTCCAGAAAATAAAGGCAAATTATAAACATACACTACACAGCCCGTAATTTTTGCAGCGATTCTCGCATCACAGCGATTTATGCAACGTGGCAAATCGCGGTGATTCCGAGCGACAAGAAAATTTGAGTGATGTCTCGGCGATTCCACGGTGACCGTCGCGCGATGTATCTCGCTGTAATGCAATCAGCGCGAATCACCGCGAACCGACGTGATTCACCTTTTTTCGTGAATAATTCGGCAACATGGGAATCAGAAATATGCATTCCGCAAAGTAGGATACATTGTCAATAACCAAGATAATAAATATTCGGCACATTTGGAATTGGCAAAAAAATGACTTCGAAATCTGAAATTCGAAATTCGGCAATCCGGTACAAAGATGGCGACGATCACAGTTTCATTGCTTTATCCATACGTTAAACCGATTTAAATCGCTTAGAGGTTTTAGTATGTATGCACGATTTTGTCAAATATTAATGAATTTATATAAAATTAATGTGTAAAACTTATTAAACATATATTTCAATATAAATAAAAATAAGTGAAGAAGAACATGTGTCGAAACATGAAAAATACGCCAGATATTTAATTCTGAAATGGAAAATGTCTGTAAAGTCGAAATCACCAGCATGCATGTACGATGTGAATCTAAATTTAGTTTTAGTGCAGATTCGTTCATACGACACAAAGACACAATTTTGTTTTACGAATCATTTTAATTTCCTGCAACGATATCTATTCATACGACACACGAAGAAGACGAATCCTTCGGTTATTCACGGACTCTAGATGGCACTGATGAAACATAACCGTATAGGCAAATATCTTTTATAATTAGCGTACATCGAAGCGCCGAGGTTATACATTTTGATGTACCCACTCACGTCTTTTTTTAAATTATAGTTTCATTTCTCGGCCGAATCTGGCAAATTATTTATAATTAGAAAGCCTACGTTACGTATTTTTCAGATATATAAATATATATTAAGTTTTTATTCTGATTTGGGCAGCCCGGCGAGTAATAACTTTAACTTTTGCAAATATCATACCGTTTTGGAGTATAGAATCTAGGTTGACATGTTCGTACTTTATACCGATTTGTAGAGTTTATATTTGGATTTCCGTTTTTAAAACTACATCTTGCGTAGGAGAATAGAATTCTTTTTAAGGATAGAAAAAATGGTTTTAAAAATGAAAGTAAGTAAGGAATGAAGACAGAAGAAAGTAGCACGCGGTCCTTACGCACCGAACTGATGCTACGGTCTTGGCGATTATTCTAGGATGTATATGACTTAACACATGATTAACAATTATTATGCATATTCTTAATTATTCTGATATCGAACCAATCAACGTGTTTTATCTAACTGTTAACATTGAACGATACTTTAAAAAACAACGGTTCATAAAGTTTTGGATTGTATTTGTAAAACTTTCTACAACAAAGTTTATTGACAGTTTACTCGAACATTTGCAATTGATATTTAACATACGTGAGAGTATCGTAACTCGGCTACTAAATATTCTTATAGAATGTTAATTGCATTGGGAATGATCGCTCTTCAAATACATTCACAAATAGATCGGGTTCGCACGAAAAGAGCGCCAATAATTTTAATCGTTTGCGCGCCTATAATGTGGAACCGCATAGGATTCGCACGAAAAAAAAAAGCGCAAATAGTTCAATAGTTTATATCGTTTGCGCGTCGATAATGTAGAACCGCTTAACAACAATAAGTCACGCACAACTGACAGGTGAATTACACGCTCATTTCACCAAAGACAATAAACATCGATTTATAACTAAACTCTAAGCGAAAACATACATAACAGCACCAGGTGAAAACTAATAACTGACACCTTTGCACATGGACTATCAATCGATTTGACCCGCACCTCACACTGTGAGACACCTCAACCTAACAAATTGGCCGCGATATTGTTACTTTTACCCTTTAAAATTGTGTAATTATGAAAAGATGCGACTAGCTTGTTTGCTTATTACATTTGTAAGATTCCCTGTGTATTCTGTATTTAATACATTGGATGTTACTTGTTCTACCTTGTTACTAGCTGTAATGTGATTATATGCATTATAAAAACAATGTGAAACTTTTTGTTTTATTATAAGCACCGCCTACCGCGCAACAATAAACATAGTCTAATTTTTCAGACAATGAAAGTGCTTCAGTTTATATAGTAAAATGAACGTTACGATTGTCGATTGTTCCAAGAGTATATTCCAATCAGGTGG
The DNA here is from genome assembly GCF_020536995.1 of Dreissena polymorpha. NCBI lineage: Eukaryota > Metazoa > Mollusca > Bivalvia > Myida > Dreissenidae > Dreissena > Dreissena polymorpha. The sequence goes on from NC_068367.1 coordinate 34,905,613, forward strand.
CGTGTAAAATTTGAATCCCATAGGATTTTAAACAAAAGACTTCAGTGATGCGTACTCTCGGACGGTCGTTGAGCAAGCTATTCCGTATACACCAGTAAGGGTGTAATAATGATTGACAGTCGCTGTTATAGTCATTATTATTATTTTTAAATAAACTTGCCTTAACGAGTCCTATTCATCCAAGATATTCACTTCAGTATGTGTCATTCACAGCTGGTTATAATGGTTTCTTACACCTCTAATATGCATTTGCATTAAGAACATATATAGCAATACCAAACGCTGAATTACAATCATCAGTTTTAAAAGTCGCACATAAATCAACATTAAGAACTCTATTGAATAATTATTACGCAGACACTTATTTTAAATAGATGATAACTTCGCGATGTCGGATATTCACGTCAACACAGTCATTTAACAAGCAAATGCATGCGATACATCATTCAGTACATGTATACGTTCTCAACCCATAACAAATCGGTATAATTAAGCAGAATATATTAAAAAACATACTTTTTTCTCGTCAAATATAACAAGAAATATCTTTAAAAAAGATATACGGCGTTGATTGTGGTCGATGTTTATGAACGATCAAAAGTTATCTCTATGAGATAAAAAGTAGCGGATGCCTTTTTTCTGCGCAGTTCTTAGCTACATCATAAGCAAATCAATTACGGGGTGTTGCGCCAAATTTCGTGGCTTATTTTGCTTTATGTGATATTATTACTCAGATATCTATATTTACAGAATAGAAAAACACAAGAAACATGAAAATAAACGAGTGCATATAGGTCAGCCGGCAATACTCGAATCTTATTTAATTGCATAATTATAGTATAGTGAATTATTGTGCTCATGCTTAATAAACTGGTCTAAATGGATAAATATTTCTAATTAATTTTATCAAAATTGGTTCTTATCATGCAAATGTTGAAACCATATTAAAAATCGATGATTGACATACCACAATAATATCGCCGAATATCTTTATTTAGTATCTTTCTGATCAAGACTTCAAGTGCACAAAGTTTACGAGACGGCGTTTATATAAAGATTTCTGCAACTGACCGCAAACTGACCTTGATACCTTGCGGATTGGAATGCAATGCATTACAGTCACTACGTTATTGTCAGTAAGACCGGTGTAACACAATGATCGCACCCCCTTCTGCGAACTCCGGTGATGAACTGTATAAACTCTGACTTTCACAAATGGCCGCGAATTGACCCGAATCCTCGCGGGTTGAAATGCAATGCAAGTAAGTACTAAATATGACAACATAGCCTTTAGTATAAACGCTTTTGCGCTGGTATATCTCTGAAAATAAAAGGTGAACGCGCAAACTGTATTTATGTCGAAAATTGATTGTAAAACTGTTCTATCTATTGAGCCTTTTCATTAGAGATAAAATTGTTTCATGCAGTAAAACAGTGTTACAAAGACGCGGATATGTTTCCAATGTTCTGGTGTTATACTCAAATCAGCCAATGGAATAAATGAAGTGTATTCATTCGTACCTAGCCGCAGGAAATTTTATTTGAGTATTATTGGACACTTACAAAGGTCAAGTCAGGGTGAAAGGCTGGCTTAATACAGCTTACGCCGAAAAATATGTCTCCATACTCCAACCAATTTCGCTCCTAAGCTCTTAAAATATTGAAAGGTTGCTAAACTTGTCAAACGTTTGCTTTGAACGTACCACTCTGGATCAGCAGACGATTTATTGCTTAAATCTGCCTATCTTACGGAGGATTCCGGAGATAGTCGATGAATCACGATTGTGCACGTACGTCACTTTGCACGGTTATGATTGGTAGACTTGCCAGTCGAAGATCGTAGTCAAAACTGGCTTGTCAGCGTGATTCACGAAACAACCTTGTGCGTCCCGGACGATGTACTATTTACGCCCATATTCTTAGCTTAATTGTCAAGTGATACTTGAAATTTGCGACTGCTATACGCGGTTCGTACATATACTAGCCGCGCTCTGAGAAAACTGGGCTTAATTCACGTGTTTAAAGTATCTTACCAGATAAGCCTGTGAAGTCCGCACAGGTTAATAAAGAACGACACTTTCCGTTGTTAATGATTCTTCATTAAAAAGGATGTCTATTCTAAACGAAAATCCAGCCAAAGCGGAAATCGTCGTCCATGATAAGCGTGAGCGGACTTCACGGTCTTATCTGGGACGACACTTTACGCACATCCTCTGGTTTTCCGAGAACGAGGTCCATATACATGTAAAAAGCAATTGTTAAACAGTATTACATTTTGGCATTGTACTGCTCATATGATATTAAATGATGCGCCCATGTGTCACTTGTTATATCTGGTATGAAAAATATCAAGAAATTGAATAAATATATATGTTATAACTAAATTTCAGAAACTTTGTAAGGATCATTCTTATAAGCTGATTTTTTGTAAAGGATAGAGTACACATTTGTATTCTTTCACTATAACAAAAACACATGCCTATGTACCGATACTTAGCTGCACATAGTTAAAACATTTTTCTTACAGAATTTAAAGGGGCCTTTTCACGTTTTGGTAAATGGACAAAATTAAAAAAATGTTTCAGATTCTCAAATTGTCGTTGTAGTTATGATATTTGTGATGAAGCAGTTATACTGAACATTTACCACGCTCTAAAGTATCAATTATATGCATCTTTTGGCGATTTATAAACCTGAAAATTATAAAGCGTTGTAACGCGAAATGATTAAATAACTTGGAGAGTTCTGTTGTTGTCGTTATATTTTGTGATACTACGAGGTTTGCTAATGTTAAGTATAAAATACACCACTCATTGTGTGAGCACGGATGGCCGAGTGATCTAAGCGATAGACTTTTACTCCGCTCAGTGGTTCGAGCCCATTTGAGGCTCTTTTTTTCTTCAATTTTATTCTTGTTTTTTTTTTTAATGGAGATTTTAGATCCAATGTTAACATTAATCAATATAAAGCATTTAACGACAAACTCCAATACATGCCAAAATCTTTGAAAATTTAAGGTAAATATCAAAATGGTTTCCATAATCCTCGGATATCGGGCAATACACAGCTCTTGTTCGTTCGGATACTTGCCGACTCATATTCAGTCATTCGGGTTAACGCCCTCTTTAGAAATCCGCATCCGATACGTTCAATGGTTGTTTATTCAGAGATTCTTGTCTAAGTACATGTAGATTTGTTTATAGGATGAAAATGCACAATCGTCGCACTAAGTAGTGTATAATGACTACCACAACGCTGTCAAACTCCCAAAAATGTTCTTTAAGGAAATATATTTGAATATTTCTTGTTCATCGGACAATAAAAACAAATAATGCGAAAATTATATCTTTTTCAAAGGGACCTTTTCAAAGATTTAAGAATGTTTTGAAGTTTGTTATTAAATACTTTAAATTAATAAATGTAAATTTTAGTTTAAACGACGTGATGTTTCCAAATCCGGAGGCCCGGGCCCCGTTTTCAAAATGGAAAAAGAGAAATACAAATGTACAACACTGCTTACTAAGTTTGTGACGTTCGGAATAATTTGAAGCAAGCAAACGATTATCAATTGAAGAAACATTTACTTCACTTTACTTTCATTTAAAGCAATTTAAAACATGCATGTTCCCAAACTGCACGTCGGGTCCAACTCATATCTTCAAATCATCCCCAAAAATGAAATGTTGCACAATAAATATCCCGCAATTCAATACCTACTGAGTGTTCTTAACGCATATGCACGTTTTGAATTTGGGGAAAACATACGTAATGCTTTGTCCAATGCGACTATTATTGCATTTAAACATCTCAAGAGAAACAAGTTTGGATACTTTATAATCGAGAGAATGGCCTAAACAAAGTTCTCTGTATGTAAATATATATATATATATATATATATATATATATATATATATATATATATATATATATATATATATATATATATATATATATATATAAAGTTTTTTTAATGAATAAAAATCTGCTTGGACTCCGGACCAGTTTTATAGATACATATTTATCATTTCCATTTTGTAGGGCGAGTACTAAAATACGGAAAACGTCGCTTGTCGAAACAATAACAACATTATTTTCCGCAAGTCATGGGACACTGAGTAATTGTTCTTTCCACGAAACACTTATTTGTAGTTTGGTTTTGGATTAGATTGCAGACAGAAAACTACACGATGTTGAGTGATTGTATCGTTATTCAAAACATTGTTCTCCTACCAACTAGAAGTGTCCACATTTCAAATTACTCGAAGTTGGTATACCAACCGTTACATAAAACATACTTCAACCATCGTGAACAATAACAAAATGATGGTCATAACATTAAACCATTATAATCATTTATATACATCGTCCATTTGTTCTTTCAAACATTAATTTAAAAATAGAAATTCCTTTACGCAACCAGTATTAACAAATAATAAGTTATTTACTTGAAAACAAAAATAATAAATCACATTAATTTAATTGACCCGCGACTTGCGAAAACTGGTCTTGTACCATATTGTACAGCGTAGCTACAGACCTGCCAGAGCATTTTCGCAGTCTGGTTATGAGCTATCCTATCCGCTAATGAGACCACGAAACCTTGCGTATTTTAATAGCGAACAGCGTAGCCCTTGGTCGCACGTTGCTTAAGCCGATAATCGCATGACTGTGTATAAAACGTTTACCCATATAACATAATCTAAATCCCACCAAGAATTGTCGAATGGCAGATATTGCAGACAGCCAAATCCTCAGACTGACTCGGTTTACAACAAGAGCACCGCCTTGCGGGTGCAGACCGCTCATCTATTTTCTTTTTAAAGGTGAAAGGACTAGCATTTTCAATCACAAAGGAGGGAGGGGTAGAGTGAAAAGGGGTGTATAGTGTGGGGGTGTGGACATTTATTACTTTATCTTCAAAAAATGCGAACAAAAACAAAAAAAAAATCGAGGGGGGATGGTGGGGTTGGGGTGGGGGGGGATTCTTGGGTGCGATGGTTGGACGGTATTTCAAACATAAAATAATAAAAATAAATATTTGTGTTTTTTAACCGTTTCAAAAAAAAATTGGGGGGGGGGGTTGGGGGATATAGTGTGATGGTGTGGTGGTAATTTGTGAGATGATCTTTAAAAAAAAAATTTAGGGAGGGGGGGATTCGGGTGGGGGGGAGGGGAGGGGGGATTCTTGGATGCGATGGTTGGACGGTATCTCAACATAAAATAATAAAAAGAAATTTTTGTGTTTTTTAACCGTTTCAAAAAAAATTGGGGGGTGGGGTGGAGGGGTGGGGTATAGTGTGAGGGTGTGGTGGTCATTTGTGAGATGATCTTAAAAAAAGAAAAAAATAAGGGGGTGGGGGGGAGGGGGAGGTGGGGGGAGGGCACGGGGGATGGTTTGGGTGGAGTCTATTGTGGTATGTCAGGTATACCGTAAGAGTAGTTTTGTCAAAGTATCAATCAAATCTAATCATAAGTAAAGAAGTTATGGCAATTTTAGCAAAATTTAATAATTTGACCTTGAGAGTCAAGGTCATTCAAAGGTCAAGGTAAAATTCAACTTGCCAGGTACAGTAACCTCATGATAGCATGAAAGTATTTGAAGTTTGAAAGCAATAGATTTGATACTTAAGAAGTAAAGTGGATCGAAACACAAAATTTAACCATATATTCAAAGTTACTAAGTCAAAAAAGGGCCATAATTCCGTAAAAATGACAACCAGAGTTATGCAACTTGTCCTTTTACTGTCCCCTTATGATAGTTTGCGAGTGTTCCAAGTTTGAAAGCAATATCTATGATACTTTAGGGGTAAAGTGGACCAAAACACAAAACTTAACCAAATTTGTAATTTTCTAAGTATAAAGGGCCCATAATTCCGTCCAAATGCCAGTCAGAGTTACATAACTTTGCCTGCACAGTCCCCTTATGATAGTTAATAAGTGTTGCAAGTATGAAAGCAATTATAAGCTTTGATACTGTAGGAATAAAGTAGACCTAAACACAAAACTTAACCAAAATTTTCAATTTTCTAAGTATAAAAAGGGCACATAATTCTGTCAAAATGCCAGTCAGAGTTACATTACTTTGCCTGCACAGTCCCCTTATGATAGTTAGTAAGTGTTGCAAGTATGAAAGCAATAGCTTTGATACTTAAGGAATAAAATGGACCTAAACACAAAACTTAACCAAAATTTTAATTTTCTAAGCATAAAAAGGGCACATAATTCTGTCAAAATGCATGCCAGAGTTATCTAACTTTGCCTGCCCAGTCCCTTTATGATAGTAAGTAAGTGTACCAAGTTTGAATTCAATAGCATTGATACTTTCTGAGAAAAGTGGACCTAAACGCAAAACTTAACCGGACGCCGACGCCAACGCCAACGCCGACGCCAAGGTGATGACAAAAGCTCATATTTTTTTTTCAAAAAATAGATGAGCTAAAAAGGCAATAAAAAGTTGCTGGTTTAAACCATACCGACTGCACTATCGATCTTAAGTTGTTGTGCCAACCATAACCTTATTTTCGGTATTGCACCATTAGTTTTCGATCATATTCACTAAAATAACTATCTGTATTACATTTAAAAAAAAACATGTAATGCACTCGCTCAATTTCACTAAACTAAACTTGCCCAAATAAATATAAATAGAATGTAAAAAAATTGGAAGATTTCTGAAGCAGGATCACGTGACATTGTGTGATTCTCAATTAAACGTTAATCGAGTTAAACACACCGGTAACTGCTTTTTGTTTCAATTAATTTTTAAAACAATTTTTCTTAAGAATTTCAACTAGTGCATAAAAGACAGATTTTTATGTTTCTAATGGCAATTACATCAGAATTACTTTATTTATTAAGCATTTGTTCTCGTTCAAAAATTATATGTGTACTGCATTCACTTATACGTCTATGCTTCACGCAACGTGAAATTTTGTCACGGATTTCAGACATGTTTAATGATGTTTGTTATATCTTAAGATATCGGCACAAACTGCAAGCAAAACTGTATTTTATGCACTATTGATTTTTTTTGCAAATAATTTCAATAACTTGAGATAATTGCAAAAATAAAGTTCTTAACGGCGTGTTTACATTCTGTCTAGCCCATGTGTAAACTCCTGAAATCCCGTTGATTCTGCATCCTGTGAATGTCATAACATTTCTTACACAGTTGGAGAATCATTGAAAAAAGAAAGGAAAAAAACACCTTACGTTTAGTCGACCTATTTACCATCATTTTTGGCTATATTAGTTGAACAAAATATTTTTTACTTTTATGCCAAAAATTTGCTAAATCGGTCGTTGTCGTTTCATGTGCTGCTTTAAAATACCTCGGATATTCTGTAGCATACTACAATATACCCGGGTACGGAAATTACGCTTAAAGGCACCCTGATATAATCCGGGGTATTTTTAAGTATATTTTCCTTACCCCGGGTAGATTGTTGCATTCTTAAGAGTTGCCGGGGCACTTTTAAGTAGTATCTGCGCCAAAAATGACCAATCGCAGTTGTTCAATAAGTCGATGTCGGCTCATGTTATACTTAACAAGAAATATCTTTAAAAAAGATAAACGGCGTTGATAGTTCAATGAATTAGATCAATGATAGCGAATGTCTTTTTCTGTGCAGTTCTTAGCTGCATCACACGCAGTAAGGGATGTTACGCGGAGTTTTCGCGGCTTATTTTACATTATTGCATATTGCTGGTCATAAACCTTTAGAAACAAAACAGAATACCAAAAGAAGAATGGAAGTTAAATTAAAACATATGAGTCAACCGGCCACACGCAAAGTATCCGTATTTATAGGCGCATTCTTCGAACAAACCTGTTTTAGTGGTTTGTCGGACATTGCTATATGATTCGATTATTAACAGTTTCGAGAATCATCGCGCTCATGCTTAATACAATAGTCAATATGGTGGAATAAATATTGTTAAATTAATCTAAAATAATATTTATCATTGTATTGTTGAAAACACATTAATAATCTATTATTGACATATCATAATTATATTGCTGAATATCTTTATTCAACATATTTCTGGTCTAAAGAAAATTCCAGGTCACCTAGTTCACGGATAGAGTATTATATAACGATTATTTTACTGGCTGCGAACTCCGGTGATGAACTGTATATAAACTCTGACTTTCACAAACTGGCCGCGAATTGACCCGAAACCTCGCGGGTTGAAATGAAATGCATGAAAGTGAGGCCTCGCTTCCACTGCTCTTTATACTTTTACATGTTAACATGTTGACATGAATATGGAAGTAAGTACTAAATATGAGAACATAGCCTTTAGTATAAACGCTTTTGCGCTGGTAATTCTCTGAAAATAAAAGGTGCACGCACAAACTGTATTTATGTCGAAAATTGATTGTAAAACTGTTCTATCTATTGAGCCTTTTCATTAGAGATAAAATTGTTTCATGCAGTAAAACAGTGTTACAAAGACGCGGACATGTTTCCAATGTTCTGGTGTTATACTCAAATCAGCCAATGGAATAAATGAAGTGTATTCATTCGTACCTAGCCGCGGGAAATTTTATTTGAATATTATTGGACACTTACACAGGTCACGTCAGGTGAAAAGCTGGCTGAATACAGCTTACGCCGAAAAATACATAGGTTACTCTCAAGGTTGCTACACCTGGGGTACGGAAAATTCTATTAAAGGCACCCGACCATACTGCGGTGTACTTTTAAGAATATTGTCCGTACCTGGGTACTTTGTACCAATCGAGTCCAAATATTTGCATAAAGCAAACTTGCATTCATCGTAATTTTTTTGGCCAAACGGCCTAAAACATGCCGCGAAACGGAGGGCGTTGGCAGCTTATACATATCAGATTTTGACATAAATGAAAAAATATCATTTGTTGTTGTTAGTTTTTTTGTCCGCGCATAATCTACTTTCGCCTCCATGTTTCTTTCAAATCAAATATACACACAACTACGACATGTGCTATAGTTCGATATGTACCGGTATTCATACTTATATATACTAAAAATATACATCTGGCCTAATTATTTTGTTTCGAATCGTATTAAATATTAAAAAGTTTCTATTACGCCAGTATTTTTAAATTAGTGTTTTGAACTAGTTTAAGTTAACACTTCCGGTAAAGAAGGCATTCCCAGAAAATCATTGTTGCTGAGATTAAAAACATCCGAAAGTAATAACGATCAAAATTAAAAACGGTCACAAAAAGGTGTAAACATAAACGTACTTCAGACGGCAAGTAATTTTGTTTTGTGATTTTAGTAATTTTCTTAAAGTTGCAAACAACTTTATAATGCTATTTAATAATATGATTTCATTATATTGTAGATGCATTAACGTTTATGGCAACACATGAGGTAAACATTACTGTAATAAAGGTGCCTTTCATTAAAGTTTCATTTGAAATGTTCTTCAATGAAAGTAAAACAACCTATTTTGTGTTCTTCGAATGTCAATCTTTATATTTTTTAATTCTCTTTTAACATATAGAAAATAACAAATCAATTTAAGGCCACAATTAAAATATTGTTGGTTTGCCCTTTAACGACCCTAGATTTTACAGGTTGGTAGGTAGGTAGGAAAATAATTTTATTTTATTTTAGAAATTATATTTTAAATACACTAATAGTCTATGAATATTTATAATACTGGTATTAAAGCACTGTTGCAGTGTAAGACGTCCTATGTAGCTTAACCATATCTTGTTTGCTGTTTTCTTGCATATATTAATATCAAATGCATGCTTGTGTGTTATTACATCAAATACGTGTTCAATAAATGATGTTAATTGCTCTGAATGTAAATAAATTATCTACAATAAGAAAAACATAAATACCACTTATTGTAACAAGATATTTATAAATTATGATATGCCAATGTAATTGTATCAACTATCATGCATGGGTTTTGGTTACTTCGGTTTGCAGTTAGTATAAAACTAATTAAAATCAGTTTTCACTTGAATGAATGAATGAATGAATGAATGAATGAATGAATGAATGAATGAATGAATGAATGAACAGTAAAGCAAACCGTTTAAGAAGCTATAGAAATCTTTGACAACCAAATTTAAACAAAATAAATCGTTTCAATGTTTCATCTAAATTCTAACTTCAGGTTAAAAGCGAAAGTAGATTAACATGTGCAAATATTTACTTCATTTGAAACCTGTTATCCATTTCAAACTGAAATCTTCCGTTAAATAATACTAAAAACAAAATGTTCAAAGCACAAGAGATGCTGTGCTTTTAATTTGTTTAGATCGTATTCACAATTGAACAGAAGTTTACATGTTGACCTTCATTGAAGATTAACACTGTCCGCCATTTTCATGATTTTAATTGTTTTGTCAGGGGTTTTGTAAGAAAAAGGGGAAGACGCTGGACGCTGGGTAAAAGGGGAAAATCGAGCGCGAAAGAGACATATTTGGGGAAAAAATAAAAACTGTTCATTTCAATGTCTATAACTCACCTACAGACTTCAGGTTTTTTTTTAGATAAAGAGGCATGTCTCTGACCTTTTTGTTCTTAAACACATGAGCAAGTATGATATTAAAGTCAAAGTCCTAAATACAGTTGCAGATGTAGATCTAATAATGGGAAATGTTTTCAACTGGTGCCGGGGAACGATGTCAATATTATGATTTCAATTTCATGATGAATGGGTTGACGATCTAGATCTGCTACAGTATTGGAAGGGAAAGGTGCGGCAGCTGCCGATAGTCTACTTTCACTTTCACAATAATCCGACAGTATTAATCGATGTTGATTACATGTACCTCCGAATCCTGCTGGGTTTCAACGGTTTTTGATGATTCATTCTTAAAAAATGCGTCAACGCAATTAATATTCCGAGTCCGAACGTTTTATTATGTTCGATTATGAACGCCAATTGTGAGACTTTTTTTCTGTTTTAACGTTTATTTCTTGGTTTTCAAATAACCCGGATGAAAATTCGACTGGTTTCCGGTAATTAATTGACGAAACACCCTTCTCGCGCAAGTAAAAACTGGAATCCAGTAAAATAGTCACATGATTAATACGATTAGTTGCCCGGTTTCCATGATGTAATTTAAGAGCTATATATAGAATCTCTGGGATTCCCAGATTTGAGTATTCGTCGGGAGAGAGAGAGCGAGATCGTTATCAGGGTACAAATTGGATAAGTGTCGACTTCCCAAAAGAAAAAAACATTTCTTTGAGGGTAAAATATTATATTTTGGTGAAAAATAATATTTTTTGAGGGAAAATGGTATTTTTAGGGGAAAAATTCTGGTAGGGGAAGACGCCGAATGTCGGCGTCACTTTCTTAGTAAAAAAAACCCTGCAGGAAGCGAAAATCTCTTCTATTTCCTGTGCAAAACAATTTAAAAAACTCGTAAATTAATTTCTTTTTACTGAAAATAGTTATAAAATTTATGTATAATCCATATGTGATATGAAACCATGCATGACATGTCTTAAAAAAATAATTTTGAAATCGGAACCACTTGTACTTTGTTTTAAACAAAATGGCGGACTAAGTTGACAGTTTATAGACGCTTGCATGAATGCGCACCTCCTATTATTCCAAAATATTGACGACAGTATATGTCCACAGCTGTTGATAATGACTCCTAACACTTCCCATATACATTTGGTTTAAAATCATATCTCGCAATATTGAAAGCTTAATTACAACAACCAGTTTTGAAAAAAGGTCGCACATAAATCAACCTTTACAACAATAATTGTTGTGCAGACACCTTTTTTAAACAGAAGATTACTCCACGAGGTCGGATATTCACGTAAAAACAGTCATTTAATGAGCGAACGCATGCAATACGTCATTAAGTCCATATATAATTAAGAGCGGTGTATGCACATATTCGTTATTGAACATATTCCTCTTAATTAAGCACTATATATTTAAAGAACATACTTTTTTCTCGTCGACGATAGAAGCTTGTCACCGTTCGCCAACCAATTTCACTCCTCTGCACTTAACCTACTGCAAGATGGCTTAACTTGTCGAACGTTCGCTCCGCACGTACACCACTTTGACGGTTGGGATTGGTGGAATGTTGAAGACTTCCTAGTCAAAGATCCTAGTAACAAGTGGGATGTAAGCGAAATAAACAATACAGCCTTGTGCGTTCCGGCCATTGTACCATTTACGCCCTTAGTCTTAGTTGAAATGACAAGTGATACTTGAAAAAAATTGTGATTTCTATAAAGCGGCCCGTACATGTGTAGAAACCGCGCTCTATGAAACGGTTTTATTGAATGTGCGTGAAGTGTCGTCCCAGATTAGCTTGTGCGGTACCCTTCGTGTGTGTTTAAATGCCTGTAATTTAGTATGTGTTTGAATAGATTTTAACAGAATTAATTTGTGATTACAGGTTTTCAAGTTATAATGTTAAACAAAAATGTGCACATTCATCATAATTTTCATTCTATTTGTCTTTATTTTAAAATATGTGTTTATAAGCGGGTGCTGTTTAGTGTACATTAGCTTTTTGCACAAAATGAAATTGATATCTACCTATGGGTTTGTGTGGGTTTGTGTTCGAGAGTGCAGAAATTTTCATGGAATGAATACTGGGTATAAGGATAATTTATAGAATGTAAAGAACTTAAAAAGCCGATTCAAATGAAAGTATATGCTAGATATATTATACGGGTTCTAAGATATCACATTACACTGAAACATTTTACTGTGAGTGCTTCAAACTTTTCATTCACTTGGTGACTTTTATTAAAATTTGTAAGCAAACAAATACAACACCAATTTCACAATTTAAGTAAAAAAAAACGACGCGACTTTTCCCAATCTGAAAGGCCCCGGCCCTGTTCTCGAAATGGTGAAGAATTAAAAAAAAATCTAACTTAGCCAAGTGACTTGCGGAAGTAAGTAAACGATGGACAATTTAAGAAACATATACTTCGTTAAACTGAAAGCAATTTAAAACATGTGTGTTCCCATACTGCTCGTCGGGTCCAAGAAATATATCCAAATCATCCCAAAAAATTAAATGCTGCAAGCTATAGATCCCGCAATTACGTATTTGCTGTGTGTTCTTATGTCATTTGCGAGTTTTAATTTGGGTAAATATACTCATATTGAACTGTTCAGTACGACTAAAGTTATAATCAAACATATACATTTTCGTGTAAATAGAAATAAGTGCGGATACTTTGTTAGCGGTGTAAGGGCCTCAGCAAAAATATATGTAAGTAAAAATAAATAGTTTGTACATGAAGAAAAATCTGTTTGGACTCCGGAACATTTTAAAGGGACCTGTTCACGTTTTGATAAATTGAAAAAAAAAATGAAACATAAAATGTTTCAGATTTGGAAATGTTCGTTGTAGTTTTTTTTAAAGAAAACAGTAATACGAGAGATTAAAATGAACAAAAAGGAAAACGTGTTTTTTCAATTACATCCACGGTCTTTTCGAACCATTGTTGTGTTAGCAGATGTGTTAAATACTTTACTTCAATGAACATGCAATTTGTCAATATTATTCAACATGCCTTATAAGAAAATTATTGAAGCTGTAAAGGGCATTGTTTTAGGCCTTTTGAGATGTAAATGCAGTTACAGAAGCATTCAAATGAACTAAAATGATGGACCATGCTATTTTTTTGGGAAGTATTCGGAATATTCGACATGACGCTACTGTATAGCGCAGAACAACGCCTGGTGGTGCTACAAATTCAACTTCAAGTAGACGTCCATATAAGGTCACGCCTGACGTCGTATGCAAAATTCGTCGGTGGATCTCTAAAATCAATCCGCCGACCCAGAGAAAAAAGGCATTGGACACAGGAATGTTCAAGGGAACATTATACTACATCATTAGGCATGTTGTGAAAGCAAAACTACGGAAGATGTTCAAGGCTCATCAGCTCAACATGGCACAGATTCAGAAGCGCAGGGCCAGGTCTAGGAAGCTATATATCTAAAGCTTAAATGTGACAAATGGAGAGATTTTGTTACATCTAACGAGCGATGTTTTATATTGGTGGAAGTTATGAAAGGAGAAGAGTATGTTATGTCAGAATGGGGGAAAACGTTGGCGATAAACTGAAGTTTGTAAAACGTGATGCGTTTGCCCGTGGCTTCATGGCGTGTGCAGCTTTATCGTCCAGAGGTAAATCAGTGATCAGAATAATTCCCAAAGGGACCAAGGTAAACTCAGAATACTATATCAATAAAGTTCTGAAACAATTTATACGAAAGGATTTACCGATACTTTTTCCGGAGAATAAACACGTCATGACTTTCCATCAGGACAGTGAATCTAGCCACAAATTTAAACACTGTTTTCTAAAGAAAATATCAAAACAATAAGTTCATAACACCAGAAGAATGGACTTAAGTCTCTGGATGCGGCCAAAATGGATTTTGGGATATGGGGATACTTAAACGATCCTTACAGAATCGACACGTAAACTCACTTTCTGGTCTAAAAAGAGCTCTGAAGGACGAATGGCGCAAATTGGAACAAACAACCATCAACTAGATGTTAAATCTTGGCCAAAGCGTTGCAGGATAAGTTACAATTGCCATGAATCTCATATTGAGCATTTGTTGCAAAAAAAAGTATTTAGATTATAAATTATTCATATTTTTGTTTTGTTTGTCATGAAATTGGGCACCTCTCGTACTGAACATTTATGATGCCCTTAAATATTCATTATATGCATCCTTTGGCGATTTAAAAACCTGAAATTTATAAAGAGTTACAAACGCGATACGATTGAATAATTTGGAAAGTTGAATTGATATCGTTATATTTTGTGACATTACGAAGAATGCTTATACAAAGAATAAAATATGCCATGAACTATATCAGCATGGATGAAGGAGTGGTTAAAGCGCTAGACGTTTACTCCAAGTGTCAGTGGTTCGGGTCCAGGTAAGGATTTTTGTTTTATACTGGAGCTTTTTAGTTCCGATGTTTACATTTATCATTTTAAAGCATTTAATAACAAACTTCAAACCAGGTCAAAAATCAGTAAACAAGCCCCTTTAATATATACAGATTTATCATATCCGTTTTATGCGGCGGTCACTAAAAAACGGAAACTGTCGCTTGCTGAAACAATAACAACATTATTGTCCTTAATTCATGACTTACTGACTCACTGTTCTTTTTCCCACGAATGGTGTATTTTAAGTTTGGTTTTGGAATAGTTTGCAGACGGATAAACTGCACGATGCTGAGTGTTTATATCGTTATTCAAAAACGTTTTTCTGCCAACAAGAAGTGTCCATATTGCAAATAACTAGATGTTGGTATACACATGTTTTAATAAAACGTACTTAACCCACCGCGAACGACAACGAAATGATGGTCAGAATATCATTATACTAATTTATATACATGGTTAATTTGTAAATTCACACATTCATTAAAAACATTTTAAGAAATTACTTGACGTACACATTATTACCTTTTTATAAATTATTCACTCGAAATGCATTCAAGTAAGAGTTTACAATAATTAATGAATCAAATTAACTTAATTGACTCGCGTCATGCGAAAATTGGTCTTATGCCATATGCGACCAGCGTAGCTTCAGACCTGCCTGCGCATTTGCGCAGTCTGGATAGGCGATACCTAATCCGCTAATTAGACCACGAAACCTTAGGTAACATTATAGCGGACAGCGTAGAACTTGGCCGCCCGTAGTTAAAGCCGATGTTCGCATGTCCGTGAATATAACGAATACCCATATAACAAAATCTAAAAACCACCAAGAATTGTGTAATGTCAGATATTGCTGACAGTCAGATCCTCGGACTTGCCTAATTTACAAAAAAGGCGTAAAAAAGTTGTTTGTTTTCACCAACCCGATTGCACTAACGTCCCTCCGTGTTTGTGCGAACCACACCCTGATTTTCGGTATTGCAATATTAGTTTTCGATCATATTCACTAAAATAACTATAACATAAAAAAAAAACAATCGATCAACTTTACTTAACTGACTTCAAATTGACCAAAACCATATAAATATAATGTTAAATACAGAGTGGGAAGATTTCTGCATGTCAAGGCATATTCTTATTAAGGGTAATCAATCGTAAAAGAAAAATTTAGAAAACAAAACTAACGTTTAGTCGACCTACCGACCATCATGTTTGGCTATGTAAGTGAAACTTTCTTTTGGACTAACTATACGAAAACTTTGTACTTATGTGCTCTATAAACCTTAGATAGTCTAGCTTTCACCTGCCAACATTTTGTTTAAGTGGTAATTGTAGGCTCAGGTACTACTTAGAAGTACCCCGGGTACTCTGAAGTATACTACCATGTACCCCGGGTACGGAGTATACGCTTAAAGGCACCCGGCCATACTCCGGCGTACGTTTAAACATATTTCCACACATATTAACACAGCATGGACATGAACCTATTTGTGTAGGTCCCTGGCATAAATATTTAATAAAGACATACGTTAAGAGAAATCTAGAGAACACAATTGGAACTATTTAAGTTTATTTAAGGCTCATTATTTTTCATGTTGAACATTTCAATCGTGTATTAAGATGTTATTAAGAAAATTAAATAAATAATTAAATCAGTTAAGTAAATATTGAGAACAGCACAAACAACGTTTATTTCAGGCAATAAACTTTGATTTTACATGTAAAACGTTATTTAAATAAACAAATAAGAAAGTTATAGACAAAAGCTGATATGTCCTTTTCAATAAAAAAAGTATGACATGCCCTGGCATCTTACACAGTTTTGCAAACGAATAACTCCGGTACTTGTTCATTTAAAATCACAAAATTCATTTCCGGCTAGATATTTTTGTATTAGCTTGAGAGCGATTTTTAAAAATAAAAGATTGCTAAAAACCACTTTAGTTTTATACTTAACTAGATACATACTTTTAATTGAAAAAAACTATACCTGAAATCTTACAGAGTTCCGCTAATAAATATTTCCGGACCAATTTTAGAATCAGAAACTTCATTTCGGCTATAGATGTGTATATTACCTTTAAAATGACACTTACAAGGGAAATATTAATAACGAAATGGTAACTGTTTAGACAAACAAATATATGTACTATTCAATAAAAGAGCCATCCTCGGTCTTTAAGTACTGTTTATTGGAATAAAGCGGGTGTACACTATGATAACGTTGTAATCTGCCGAATTCTTCAGTACCGTTTTCAGTAGCGGATGTCGTAATAGCCAAAATGGCGGCGGTCAATTTATGGATTCTGGGATTGTCTATCGGGGCATATGAAATTCCTACCATCGCAGAGACCTAGATCGGTCAGGGAAGATAAGAATGGACAGGGATAACGTGCACGAATAAATATTGCAGTCGGCTCTTTTATGATCGGCGAATACGAAAATAAAAAAAAATACGTTTTCAGAAATCGCAATAAAAAAATTTTGGGTCGGGGGGTAAAAAGTGGGTCGGTCGGTAAAGGGCAAACAAACTTAATTTTAATTTAGGCCTAAAACAATGTCATTTAATATAATTAATTTTAATTTTATATTTTGTTTTTTAAACATATTTGTTAATATTATAAATACAAAGTTTTTGTCTTTTGTATCATGCCTTTTGATTTAGTTCTTTTTCTTTTAAATTTTCTATTCATATTTCATAATGTCAATGACCAGGACTCATTGTAATATTTCTAATTTCTAATTACAACAGTAATGTCACACCACTCCACTACCATTTCATCCCATTACTATCATACATGTATTCTTGTCGCATTATATGTCCAACCCAATGCCTCCTGATCTTCCCAAGTTGACAAATGACAACCATTATCAATGTATTTTATGTTAATTGTTGTTCCGTATTGCTTCTCCCGTAACGGACTCTTTATCGTTTATTTACTTCATTGTTTTATGTCAACTTCAATCAAGGGAGATAATTTCTTTTCTGCTTAACAAAGACATTTAAATAGTAGACTATTTAATGATACCGTACACCAATTAACTTACTAAGCTTATTTAATAAATAAATGACCTGCTTACCTGGCGCTATAACGGTACGTTCCATCCTTTAGCTTAAATTTATCCGATAATTGCTGTCACTTTTTTTTGCACTCGTTACTCTAACGCGCGAACGCACTCTGGATCAGCAGACGATTTATTTCATAAATCAATCTCTGGGTTAATAGTCGCCATCTTTCGAACTACTTTCAAAAGTACAACAACAACAATAACAGTAGAAGACCATTTTAATTGCGAAAAGTTGAAAAATTGAGTACATGTGTCACGGTTGTTGAGTGGAATAGTGTTACTTTCAACTGTGTACGAAGCATGTGAACTGGTAGTGGAATAACCGAATTGTTGGTGGAAATGGAATTTAGAAATATAATTAGTAATTCATCATCGTGTAGAATTATCATCAGCATCATTTCTGTGGAACATTGCACTATTCAAAATACAAGTGTTTCATAGCTATGGTGCTTTTGACATAGTTCACTAACCATCAAGACTGAAATGATTCATGCACACATGTAAAGTAAATAATTGAATTTGTGCAGAATGTTTATTTTTTACAAATTATTATTTAATTTGACCAATTTATTTTAGATAGATTGCACTGAAACTCAAAGTCTAAAGCTTAGTAAGACACTTAAGCCAGTTTTCTGAGAAGAAACAATACTTGTTCAAAGTATAGCAGGCTCATGCGGCCTCTGGTTTATTTATTTTGCCTCGGCCTTTATCCTGGGTCGCTTTGATTTCAGGTGTTTAGCACCCATATCAACAAGGCTTTCGACCCTTTATGAATTTATTCATATTGTTTAAAGATTTTGAGAACCCTCACTCGGTACCAGTGGGGATAAAACAGAGACCTTCTTATAGCTAGATGAATGCATCAAATATGCCAGCAACACTTTATAATCAATAACTTTATAATTGATAATTCTGTTCTGTTGACTACATGTTTGTATATTACTTGTTTACCAAAACAATGTGAAACACATTTTTATGCCCCCAAAGGAGGGCATATAGTGATCGCACTGTCCGTCTGTCTATCCGTCACACTTTGCATTTAGGTTTCGAAAAAATGCTCATAACTTCTATGTCGCTTCAGATGTAACATTCATATTTGATATGCATGTGTATATGGACAAGGCCTTCCCATACACACACAAATGTTGACCCCTTTGACCTTGAACTTAGGGTCAGCGTTTAGGTTTTGAAAAATGCTCATAACTTATATTAAAGCGTTTATCGGGGGCGTATGTCATCCTACGGAGACAGCTCTTGTTTTTGCTACTGTCCTCTGCACAAACCATGATATATCTGCATATATGCATCCAACCAAATCAGTAAAACTATTTGTCACTTAATTACAGTAAACTTATTGCATGTTAACTTTTCAACAATATATATATATATATATATATATATATATATATATATATATATATATATAACATATCTTGAAAAAAACACACATCAAACTTCAAATTGTTTTAATAAATTATAGGCTTTAATTGGTATTATGACATTGACACCACTCATGCATGCGACTATACAATTATACAACTATGGGACACATTATTTATGAGAAATTCCAATGCATCAACATATCGTCTCAGATTTAAGGCAGATAATCTGGTGCTTTTTTGCTGCCATTTTTACTATTACACATTTTTCATTTTATGTTATGATGCATTGATCTTGTTTCTAAATTAACTAAGCAAGCATGTTAAACTTTTGAAGAAAGATGTTGTCTGATAAATATAGAAAATATAATCACTACAAAGTGAAAAAAAAATCAGTTGAATACTGTAACCAACGAAGATTTGCCAAAGAGCAATTTAGATCATGATTTAAATTAAATACAAGTAATATGAAAGTCTGCCTATTGGATCCCAGTTATTTGTCAAATCTTCACATTAATTTTCCCTTAGCCATGTGAATTGGGGACTAAATACCATCAAGTCATGTAAAAACGAGCAGGGTATAGCACGCTGCTATTGATCTCTTGAATTTTACGGGTAATTTTCATACAACAAATGATATTATATAGTGTAATGATAAAGCATTATGAGCACAAATTATATCTCTTACTAGTTGTGCAAAAATCATTTAAGTGTCACATTTCAAAAGAAAATTTATATAAAAAGGTATTATTAATTGTTTAAACGTTAAAAAAGCATTTAATTACAAAAACAAGTGCATTTTATGTCCATTACAATACATGTAACAGTATTGGCATTGTATTTATCTGCATTTGATGTGCATTTAATACACTTAAAAATGCAGACAAGACAAACTTCTAACAGAAACAAATGTATTTTTTTTCTGCCTTTTTCCAGCATTAATACTCTTCAAGTGTATTTTTTATCATCCCAAATACACTTTACCAGGAAAAAGGTATGTTAAAATGTATTTTTAGTTTGTTTTAAGTATATTTTCAAATGCATTAAGACACTCTTTTTTGCAAAAAATGTTGAACAAAAACTTGAAAATATTTAATATACTAAAGTGTAGTAATAATTAGAGTTTTGTATGAGCATCAAAAACAGTGTCAAATTCATACCAGTCCCTATTTAGTAGCAGTAGGCCTTATATGGTCTACTTGTAGTGGAAATAATGCATTTTGTATAATACAACATACATAAATTAAAAAATAAAGCTGCCCATACAGTTCAATACAAGGTTCAATTAACTACACTATGCAAAGTTGTAATATGACATCAAGCTTGGAATAATCTTTTCAGTAATGAATAATATGCTTTTTTATTTTATAATTGAAATAGACACTTGCATATAAAAACTGATTTTACATCAAAACTAAATGTTTAATTTGATTTTTAGCTCCAATGGCCAAAGGTCCTGTGTCCATCGTGCGTCCGTGCATTAACTTTTCCTTTAAACATCTTCTTCTCCTAAACTACTGGTCCAATTCTGATAAAATTTCTTAGGAATGTTCCTGGGGTGAACCTCTTTCAAATTTGTTCAAAATATGCCCCTGGGGTCAATTTTGACTCTGCCCTGGGGGTCACAAAATTGAAAATTTGCTTATATAAGGCCTATTTTGTGAAAACTTTCAAAATCTCCCGTCCATAACCATTGGGCCTAGGACAATCAAATTTTGTATGTAGAGACATCTAATAGTCCTCTACCAAATTTGTTCAAATTATGCCCCTGGGGTCAAATTTGACCCTGCCCCGGGGGTCACAAATTGAACATATGCTTATATAGGGTATATTTTGTGAAAACTTTACAAATCTTCTCGTCCATAACCATTGGGCCTAGGGCTACCAAATTTGGTATGTAGTGGCATGTAATAGTTCTCTACCAAGTTTGTTCAAATTATGCCCCTTGGGTCAAATTTGATCCTGACCCGCAAGTCACAAAATTGAACATTATATACGCTTATATCTTGCTTATTTTGTGAAAACTTTAAAAATATTCTTGTCCTGTACTCTAGGACCTAGGGCTTCCACATTTTGTATGTAGTGAGATATAGTAGTCCTCTACAAAGTTTCCTCAAATTATGCCCCTGGGGTTTAATTTGACCCAGCCCAGAAGGTCACAAAAGTGTACATGTGCTTAAATAGGGCCTATATTTAAGTATTTGCACATGCAGAGAAATTTGTTTCAGCCTTTTTTTCAGCAGTGGAGCGATACAGGGCCATCATGGCATCTTGTTTAAATACTCAAAAAATGAAACCGTGTTCATGCTTGCATGAACACAGTTTATAAATGCTGTCAGAATTATAAAATATGCAATTACTATAAATACAAATGCCAGGGAAGTGCTTTTTGTACTAAAAAATTCGAATGAATATTACAATAATACATTCTGAATACTTTAGTATGTAATTAACAGTATTGTCTGAGAAAATCACTAAATTTTATATATTTATTCAAATTCACATAAATAATATTTCAAAAACACATAATTACTTCAAATCCTTTCACACAATACTGAAAAAATGCACAGTTTCTTATTGTTATTGATTCTTAATTAATTTATACATGTACCATTTTTTAATCTTGATGCATTCTCAATTGTATTATGCACATCTTAATCTGTTTTAACAATTATAATATAAAGATTAAGGCTGACTCAGTAAAATAATAATCCATGATTTCTGCAGTACTTGCAGACAAACTAGGAATACTGCTGTGATATTATCTATCTATCTAATGGGATATTAATTTGGCTTCAATAGAAAAAAATCAAAGCATACACATGTATATTATGTGTATGTATATATTAGTTAAACTTAAATTGCTTGACCATCGATAAAAAGATATTATAATATATGTATATATATATATATATCCTTGTAAAACTAAAAATTAAATATGTATGTTTCTATTACATCATTTAGGACTTTTATTTTCAGAAAAAGTAGAGTGAAGCTTAGAACAGTATCCAATTGTAACAGTCAATTTTGGGAAAATCAACCTGATAATTATTTTCTGTGTTGGTCAATGTCATAATTGGTATAAAATGTATATTGAACTGGAAGTTTTCTTTATTTGAAATGATAACATTTGCTTGGTCAGCCATAATTGTCACAATCAAGTGGTCTTTTTACACTGTAGTTTTCTCACTGACTATGGGTTTGTTCTGAGAATGAGCCACACTTAGTATCGTTGGGGAGATGAGTTGTCAATTTTATGTTTATCAGTCTTTCATAATCCAGTATACCTGTAAAAAGGGAATTTGTAACTAATAATCACACAATATACACAATTAAAATTGTATGCATTTAGATTTATTTAGTACTGGACATTAATCATTTTCCAAAAATATGTAGCAACATTATATTATATAATGCTGCAATACTAAAGTAAATTACTAATTAAAGGTCGCTGATGTGTAATGAATGTGGTGTCCACCTAATGATCTGGAGGTCACTGGTTCGATCCCCAGTGTGGGAGCATTCTTAAGAAATCTCCAAGAGACACCCAAGTACTGGTTCTAGGCCCAGGAAACGAACTCAAGAGCATTTCACATACATGTACGTAGTTAGTAATTTAAATTTAATCGAACTAAAAATGGGTTAAAACTAACAACTGAAACCCTTATTAATACATTTTATTTTGAATCAAGCAAATGTGGAAATTCATTAAAAATAATGAGTAAAATTTAAAAACTCTACTTTAAAGTAATCATGATAATTTAGATTATTTTCAGAATATTTAATGATGATAATGATACAATTATTTATTCCCTAAATGATAAAAATAAAACATGTAATGTTAATTTATGAAAAAAACGTTTATTTTTATCAATAATGGTAATTACAACTAGATACCGGCAATTAGATCAGAAAAGTGCATTAATTATATTAATGAACAACGCAGACATTTGTAGTGATTTATGGTCACTATTTGATTAACGTTCTATACATGACCTGCCATAAAAGGTATTTTTAGCCAGTACTACAATCGGCAATGATAGTCTGTATTGCATACATATTCCAACGTCTATTATCGATTCGCTTTCTCAAACTGAACAAATTTTTAATGTTTACATCGCGAAACGTTATGCATCCAGTGTCACTTTCGGTTTGGTTGGTTTTGTACCGTAATTTCATCTTAAAAATTGGATGATAGGGTGATTAAATAATAATGGAAAAATAAATCACTTGGATAATAGGTCAAAATGCAACACAAATGAACGTTAATAGTGCTATTAATATCAAAGTTTCGGTAAAAAGGTTGGCGCTAGTTCAACGCGCATCGTATACAGCCTCATAACAATAGACTGACAACCTTTTGGGTAGTAAAGTAGTAATACAAGGCAATATGGCGACCGTAAGCCACGAGGTATATCTTACGGAGGAATCCGAGATAGCCGATGTATCACGATTGGCGCGAACGAACAAATAAATTATTCCCGGAACGGGCTACATGCTACTATACTGCTTTTCTATGTTTATGTTTTTGCGGCTGTATTTAAGTTATCCTTTTTTTCTTAGAATCAAACTGTATGTTTGCCAAAATCGGATAAAAATGTACATAATAAATATATAGCTAATATAAATAAAATGAAAGCTATCCATAAATGTCGGTGTTAATTGCTACTCACAGCAAATGCTATTTTGTTAATATGCCTCCCGACAATATACAGTATAAAATCTGTGTTGTATTGCATTGCTCTGTGCATGTTAATTGTTTATTATGCATAGTGTACATATTATTCAAATATCGCAACTGTGGACTTTTCTCTCTCTCTCTCGAAAAATAAACTCAGGTTACACCTTACTACGACTACTAATGATTGACATTGAATTAAATCTACTTATAAAGCCCAATACTTAAAAAAGACTTCCCATTTTCTGTTTTCATCATTGTCTGCCGGATTCATCATCTCGATATATAACTATTGTATATATACATGTAAAGACATGTCCACTCCCCCTCCCAACGAACTAGTTAAAATTGAATGTGTTTGAACACTCCATTTAATAGTTTCCCTTTGTATCTTGTATTATATTATTGTATTATATGTTTACATTATGCATGCTATAACTGATCGACTTGAACCGGATAATATTGTTAAAACCTGTTTTTGTCATGTTGCCCTTATTTTATACCTTGTATACTTGGGTGTAAATAAAGAGTTCGGTTCTGTTCTTCTGTCGTAGAATTGATTTACTCTATAAGTGAACTATGTTCACGTTTATAATAATGGTTGATTGTCTGTATGATGAACAAGTCAACTGCCACTCTGAGTAGAATTATTGTTCCTCGTTAGCAGATTATTGACACATACTCTGAGTTATTGGCAACAGTTTAGAATTGGCGTATTCCAACATTCACCAACATTCGAGATCTAAATAAAACATTTGTCAATGTGTTTCATCGTTATTATGAAATTGATTCGAGCTTCAAGCTTAAAACGATTGAAACAATATACTTATTTATTTAATATGATCGTACACAACTTTTTAAAAAGCTTTTGCCCGAATATAAGGTTACACCCGAAACTCAAGAACTACGGTATTTGACGTAACCTTTTCTCCTGGATCTAACTTGCTCACCCACAGAGGAATGGGTGTTAATTGTTGTTGACATGGAGAAATCAAGTAACAATAGGCGCCGATGTTCCTCAAAAGGATGTTCCTAAAGAGACAGTGATATGATCATAGTTTTTTTTGTGTCACACAAACGACCTGCCTGATAAGGTGAAGCAACATATCCAACTTTTTTGCAGTTGCATAATTATAATTTTAAATTTATAATCTCATTAAAAGACCACGAGATCTGCCAGAAAACCTTAAAACATGGACCCACGATTGTGTGAATGGAGTTAAACATAAAGATCTCAGTTCTAAACACATATCCAGCTACTTCTATAACATTAACAGCGAAATCCTGAAAAGAGTACAAGAACCCGCCTCCCCCCTACCTTGGTATGACTTTAACGGGAGACATTGGATGGATAACCTATATCACCAATATTATAAAGCGAGCCAACTCGACCGTTGGGTTTTTAGAAGAAACCTCATACATTGCCCTGTAAACTGTCGCAAAAATGCCTACCTAGCACTTGTCCGGTCAGAGCTAAATTTGCAAGTGTTGTATGGGACCCGTTCCACTAACGAGACATTGACCACCGGATGACCAGCGATCATCTGAATGGTTCATCACAAGAGACAACGTCTCCAGACAGGCTGGTTGTGCCACCAACCTGTTACATTAGTTGGGATTCACACAACTCAAAGACAGACGACAGACGAAAGCGTACGTAACAACCATTTCCATTCTTCTTCTTCTTCCTATAAAGTGCAGGGTTCTTCTGGAGCATCGACGCACTGTGGCTATACAAGGTCGTTTTGAGGTAACAAAAACATGTGCAAGATAAAACCTGATTAAAACTGTGCTTGTGATCTAATGCAGGGTGACCAGGCTAGGCGACCAAAAGACTGGGCTGTGATGATTGCTATCAGCATCTGGTTCCAGAGTCGTATGGCAGATGGGAATGAAGGGGTGTCTATACAAGTCTATTCGACAGAATGGGACCAGGAAGCATACATTTTTCCCACTCTGTAGGGACACAGAATCTGGATGACGGTACAGGTTGGTTGGTATTTCAATCAGGCTGTTGATTACTATCCGGGGGTTAGCACGACTTGCTTGTAGGGATTGCCATCATAGGGAGGCTATCATTTGGATCGTGCTGCATGTTGTCCTGTAATCCCCTTTGACAAATAATTGATCACTACCTTAAGCCACTAAGGCCTAAATGTCGAATAAAGAACGCATAGCCGTTGACTAATATTTATTAAGCGAGTAAAGTGATGTTTGTTCTCAAAACTTTTACTGTAAGCACCCAGTTTGCGACATTTATCTTTAAAGATGCATTCATGCACGTTTTTGCT
The DNA here is from genome assembly GCF_020536995.1 of Dreissena polymorpha. Lineage (NCBI taxonomy): Eukaryota > Metazoa > Mollusca > Bivalvia > Myida > Dreissenidae > Dreissena > Dreissena polymorpha. The sequence continues at coordinate 34,931,957 of NC_068367.1, forward strand.
TCGTATAATACTACATAAAAGCAAATTAACACCAAAGCGCAAGCAAAATAGGAAAATCTAAAAAAAGAGACACATGTTGTTTCCACCAGGGATCGAAGCTACGATACTGGACTCTAATCTGAGCACTGGTCATTTAGATTTAATTCACTAATATTAGTTTTATTTTGTTTATTTCATGTTATTTATTACAGTACTTACAACAGGTTAAAAGAACACAACACAACGTTTCCGTTGACTTCGTATTAGAAAATTAAGTACGTGTTAAACTATTTCAACTGTGAATGACTCGGAAAAAAAGGTTTTCCGGTAAAATGTTTTTGCTCGTCTATATTATAATTAAATAATGTGTGACATTATAAAGTGCTTTTAAATGGAACAAATATTTGCGTTTTTTTTAAATATTTTATAAAAAAATAAGATACTTACATAACACTGTCTCTTTAAGTAGCCAGTTCATAAGGACAAACACAAACATGAGTGTGTAAAAAATGAATTTTAAGCTCCAAAAGCTTAACAATTTTTATTGGTTTTTTATTCTACATGGACTGTTAAACAATATTTGTTTTTCCGCCCTGTTTACATGCGAGGCGGAAAATAAAATAAGAACGGCTTAACCAGAATAGCGGGAAAACACTTTAAAACCGAATAAACCGAAACCTCTGTACGAAAAATCATGTAAAATTCGTAATGCTTTTTAATAAATTCTCGCAATAAGATTATTGCCAGGTACATATTGGTTAGTTTTACATCAACTGTTTAGGATTTGGAACATATATCATCAGGAGATGAATGAATTAAACATAATTCATTGTCTGCTCTGAGATCAAATACATTTCATGAGCAGAAGGTGCATTTATATCTTATAATTTGTTGACCATTACGATCATATGGTTCGATGTGTTTTAAAAACAGAAGGCGTATTTCTAATATGGAAGGCAGTATGTTGAGTACATTTACCGCCACTAGGACCATATGCATAGTTTCGTGTGTTTAATGTGTTTACTGTAGATCGTTAACACTCTAAATACCGAGTTTGTCTACAATGAAATCTATAAAAATACACAACAATAATTGAAAAATATCACGCATTTAAAACATCAAAACAGTAGTTGTTCATATTTTGTTAATAAATTTGATAGTATACACGTGTTTCGTTCAGTATTTAACTTAAAATAAAACTTGGAGGAATGCGGGTATAGTAATTGCCCGAATTTTAATTTGATTGGTTAACACATGGGTACTTTTGACAAATATATAAAGTGTATGATAAATTATATATGTATATGATAAGACATTTTTTTTCAATCACGAAAAGTTTTAGTGTAGTCAGGAATATATTAACATGATATCTTCTTGATATTTTTACGTGTGCTATAATAATGTGCTTACATACATACTGCGTCAATAATGTAAATGCAGGGCTCCTTATCAAATGGAATAGTTGAGTAGTCGTATCAAGGAGATACGATATAATACCACGAAGACAGAACGTGATTTTAAATATTTGCAATAATGTATTTTATTTACAAATGTATGTTTATATACTGTTTTTATCTTGTTTAGTGTTATCGCTTTTAAGAGTGGACTTAAAGCTTTATTTTTTTTATATCATAAGTGCAGCATTAATGAATTGTTATCAACTGACCATCAATTACATGTTGTATCGATAAATGTAGTTTGCTGCATATTCGATGCGTTTATATCTCATCAACATATAATGATCACTGACATTCTTTATATTCCCCCATTTCTATATGTTGTCGCAACTCGAGATGTTGGGACGATGACATCAATGGTCATTTGACACTTTGCCCAAAACGTGCAATTAAAAACAGTCTTAGTCTTAGTATTTGGTATATTAAATCTGGGGTTTGCTGTAAACCAAAATGGCGGGATATCCGTTTAACCGAGGTTTTCAACCATTGAATCAATCATAAACACTAGGTAGGCGGGATATCGGTATAATATTTTTTTAAACGCCTCTGTATTTTAGACCTGATGTATATGGATAGAATATTATTGATTGTGTGTATCAAACGGAGCCATTATTACTGTAGTTTCCAAATTGCATGTTTCTAGACCAGGACTTGCTCAGGTAATTGTCATATTCCCGCCGATTCCAGAGACTGTCTTCGAATGTGTAATTAGAATAACAACAGCCGTTACAACTGATCCTTAGTTGTCATCTTTGTCGTCGCTGAAAATAGTGAACAGTATTATCCGTCGCATCTGTTTCCGTCACTTGTCTAGTCTTTATTATTCAACAATGTATTTCCGCAAATAGAAAACTAGTTCAAGGTTTGTTCAAATGAAATGAATACCATCTCTTAGTTAAAGTTTCAGATAGTTTGACAGTTACCGAATAAATGGTGACAGGCGACTGACACATTCAATTCGTACCTGGTCTGTTGTAATATTGCATTAAATGGCATAACCACGTGACAAGATCATGTACACACAGCTACATTTTAGTCAATCACAACATCAAACGCTATTAGTCTTGTGTTTTTATATTGTAAGAGAGTGCAGCGTTGGAGTGAATGTGATTTCTTAGTGTCGCTTTCTTGAGAATGTCAGACTACAACTAAATATTAAGAATAGCTAAAAACCGACTTGAGACACTTGTTAAACCGGCCTCAGCGAATAAATAACCAGGACGTTTGGAGCATCAATATCGCGCGTGTTATCAATGAAATTTGTATTGTGTAGTATTTCATAATATATTGTGATCATGAATTGGGAAAATGTTTTTCAGTTTTGTTATGTACACAATCTGAGAACAAAGATCTATCAATAAACACGATATATCGTAGCAGTGACCTCTCAGTTTTTACTTGTATCTAGTATCAGTCCGTTAACGTTTAGCATTGAAACTTAACATAAAATGTTTAAATTTCCG